>NW_009218940.1:0-28359 GCF_000690835.1 Fulmarus glacialis
CTTTTCCAACCTTTATGATTCTATGATAACAAAGACACAGGCAGCCAAAGTCAAATTCTATTGCAGGATGCAGTGGAGTTCCCTAAGCAACCGAAGAGGTGAGGAGCATGACTTGAGTGCTGCTCTGTTTTACAGTTTAGCAGACGCAACCTAGCCCCTCTCAAGCTTAGACCAAACTGAACAATTAAGGTAGGTACTGTAGGCTTTTGGGGAAAACTAAATTTTCCTGTACTTTAGAGATCTTCTATTCCCTGGAATCTCAAGGATACTTATGTTCATTTAGGCTTAATAGTCATTAGGTAGAAAAAAATAACTTCTAAAATAAAAATCCTAGTGATAAAATAATTAAAAGCTTAGGTCTTCATTAGTTCTTTTTGAAGTAACTCTGTTAATCACTTATTTGTAATTCTCGTAGGTAACACTTAAGAGGAGCCTGTGGCAACTCGAATAGTCTGATCTGCAAGCATTTGAGAACTTATCAGATGAACAGATCGTTTACAATGTGGTTTATGGTTTGAATGAATGCAAAGGGAATCTATAATGAGTCCTGTAGAACTGCCTAGGATTTGAGCCAACATGAAGAGGTATCTCTGCTTCTCATTCTAGAGGTTATACTTGTTGTTTCTGGATAAGTCAACCCTGCTTCCATCTTGCTTGCAAGGCCTATCCTGGAGCATGCTTTGTGCTTGAGATAGACCTGAGTTCTGTTTCTGAGCATCCTTTGTAAAGCCCAACTGTTGAAATGTATTTTAATACACTAGTGCATATCATAAAGTCATGTATTGGAATAAGCAAGGATAATCCCCTGCTTGTTGCATAGTTTGAGCAGTCAAGGTCTCTTTTCAGATTTTATTCCAGCAAGAACACAGCTGTGATTAAACTTGAAATTCTTTTAAGTCCACAGCTGTTTAAATCTGTCCCTTTGGATCAGATTATTGATCCAGAAAACAGGTACAATTCCCCCTAGAGATCTTCGTAAACACTGATCACATTTTAAGATTAACAAAATGTTCAATAATTCATTAGATAAGTACTGCAGTATTTCTTGATTCTTCCATTAAGTATCTCATCTATGGTGCTATAAGCATTGTTTATTTTCAGGGCATTTTTTCAATAAATAATCTTTTATAGTCTGCCAGGTGACGCATGGGCTATGCAAAGTAAAGTGTCTTCCCTGACATGTTAGCTCTTGTTCATTTTTACCTGGAGAAAAAAAAACCAAACACAACTCAACCAAACCCAAAACAAGAAATCCCCCTCTCTACTGCTACCAGATAATCTGATCTCCTGCTCTTTTGCCTGTGTTAAAACCTGCTGGAGTTACAGTGCTTTGTGGATGCAAACTTCTATTCATTTAAGTGCAAAGTTAAGCTGAAAAACTGTATTCACTCTCATTCCTCAGCACCAGCCTGTCATCTTTATTGTCTAATTCTAATACGATCTTTTGTTTCTACATGTGGGGATTTATTTAAATGAGTTTTCTTGAAAATGCACAATCCTTCATCTTGAACTTTATGAATTGGCTGATTGTTTCATTTCATAAAGATTTGTCAGAGCTTTCCACAATTAGTTTCTACAGAAAGTTCTGCGAAAAATAGCTTACTGAAAGTTCTGTGAAAAGTAGCTTCATAAGCAGTTGTGGTCACAAAAACCAGTCTTGCTTTCTTTCTTTTTGCAAGAGTGCTACGAAGCCCTGCATGTGTATTTCCATTTAATAATCCTTTATACTCAAATCTTTTATAGCTTCCAACCCTTGTTCAACATTAAGACAATATCTGAGTAGCTAAAGTTATGACCAGATGCATGCTTAGGCAGGTGGGGAGATGTTTTTCAGGAAAGTATCTCCTAAACCATCTTAGACTTCCATAGTCTGGCTTTTCAGCTGTTGTAGATGTGTGCCACCCTAGGAAGACCCAGGCAGTTACTTATGTTCAGTGTCATCTGCTGAGGATCTGGCCAAAGCTTTTAAAACTCCCCTTGTATTACAATTGAAAAATTGTAAATGAATCTCATTAGGAAGGAAAGTAAATGAGGTGCTGACCTGAGCTAAACCGTGTTTTCTTTGCAAGAAGAAATGACAGTGTGACCTGCATTCTGTCTGTCCTGTGTCCATTCCCATGTTTCTTTTACAGCACTCTGATCTGCCTGGCTGTAGATGTACTGAACAGTGATGTATTTACATCAGCCCTTTTGACTTGTCTTCCTGCTCTTGTCAGCTTTGATAAGCAGTTTTTTTTTTTTTAAAAAAAAAAAAAAAATCAAAGTAACACAAAATGCTGCTTCTTCTTGCTTGAATGTCTCTTTCAAAAAGCTTACTTCTGCAGTATTAATCTTCAAACATACCAAAACTTAGGTGGAAAAGCAGCAACATGAGGAAAAGCATGAAGTTGTGGTTTGGAGCAGACAGATTTACAAACTTAGGTTTCCTGCTGTCTACCTGATAATGAAGGGCATTTAGTAACTCGGAAAGCTAAAAATTGATGTGGAAAAAGGGAGGGTATGAAACTCATTAGACCACGAAGGTGCTGAAGAAAGACTGTGGCCAACACTGGAAAAACCCCACCTAAATAGATGTTTAAAGAGTAATAGCCAGAGTTGGTAAGCTGGGCACTAAGTACTCATGCTTCAGACCTTAAGGTCTCTGAGAGGGGACCACGAGAACTCCCAGCATCTCTAAAGTTGTTGAAAATGCTGAGATAGTGGGATCGCAGCTCTCATCTCCATCATGCTGTTCTCAGGCAGGCGCTTCAGTGCAGTCCTTGGCAAACTTGGCTATAGCTTTAGTCAAGCACATTATAGGCCCTTTCTATCCCTTATTGATAACAGTACATGAAGGGTAAGCAGCACCACCACAGGAAAACACACTGCCTCTTCAGTCATGCTGATGTGAGCAGGTGCTGAGTTTGAAGCTCAGCCTGTTTGTTCAGACATCTAATTCATATTGAATATCTGTGGGGAATTTTAGTGCCCAATTCTGCCAGTATAATCCCAGGGCACTGCTTAATAGATGGGAAAGGTACAAAAGTAAAATCATATGGGAATACGTAGCTGGCTTTCACTGCAGGAGCATGTGTAAAGGAACTGGGAGTCAATAGCAATAAATAGGCCAGGACTTACAGCATTTATGTACTGACATTTGTACTGCTGCTCTTCTAGATTTTGAACTAACAGGATGCAAGCAACCACGATAATTTCTTCCTGAATCGACAACAACATTGTGCTCAGGCAGCTCTACCTGTCTGCTTGGAATTGGACCATTGCGTGTGTGCATGTGTGAGAGAGATAAACAGACTCCTATTCGCTGTGCGACCCTGTTTTTTGCTTTTATCAGCAAACTTTAAAATTCCTATTCCTTCCAACTTGCCAAGAGAAAAAAAAACAAAAAAGTAGGATTGTGTCTTAGCCTCTGCACCAAGCGCCTCAGGGGTGTATTCAGTAAGTATGGTACAGCTGGCCCTCTTCCTACACACAAGCACTTCTGGCTTGGTCTGTTTAATCCTTTGCTAATACCTCTTCAGACTCACAGCCTTCTCACACACTTACAATTCAGAGCAAAGAGACTTTATGTTCTTTCCCAGCTTTCCAGAAGAGTGGAATGAGATACGTTTCTCACTGTGGATGTAACCAAATGGTCAGCTCCCACAGAAGCTGTGTGGCGAGGTAGACTGGATGGTAAATCATTGTCTTGGCTCTGTAATTTCTGTAAAGATTGCTTAAACAAAAGATTTCAATAGCAGGAAATTGCCCAAGCTAGCCAGGGCTGCACGCACTTCACAGAGAAGGGCTGGTGACCCAGCATTTTAAAATGCAGCATGTGACACAGGCAGGGAGGCTGGAAGGATCGTAGCTGTATCCTTTGCCTTTACCCAGGCGACTTTTTTTCCCATGGAACAGGTTGAGTAGTTTTCGCCAGCAGTTTCTGAACTGTGAATGTTAATGTGTTCACAGCAAAATGCTAGGTCTTAGATAAGTTATTTTAGAGGACCCAACCTTTCATCAATGCATAAAGCAAAAAGACTGAGTGAGGAAAAAATCCTGAGCACTGCTGCTTGCCAGCAATCTGCTGATGATTTGGGAGACTGAGACCACAAGGTAAATTATTAGTGTCTTGTAGACTTCATCTGTGTCAGGGCCAGAAATTGAAGATGATGCTTCTGAGACCCACGTCTGTGACTTCAGCTGCTAAACCAGCCGCCTTCTACCGTGTGGGCAGGAGACACTTTACTGATAAGTCAACCTCCATGCTTTCCAAAACAAACAAAAGCCCATGTGCTAAACCTCACAGATAAACACATGGGCAGACAGTTGACAACTCCTAACGTACATTTTAAAATTAGATTTGCACAATCCTATTTCAATCAAACATTGACTAGGACATGAATGAAACCCTTCTACCCTGCCTGCACAGGGCCATTTGCATGCTCTGTCATCAGATCCTTACAAGTCTTGCCTATAAATTTTCCCTTTGATGAAGGTTTTTTTTCCCCAATTTTCCTGTCTTACATATTTCTTTAATTGCTAGTGGCATAGCAAGTCCCGTGGCTTCATTCTTAATGCACTACTGGGTATTTCCTCTGTAAATTCAGGACGGTTTAGAAGCAATCAGATGTGAAGCCCTCTGACAGATCTCAGGATCTTGCTTTGTGGGACTTTGGGGGATTGAAATGCTTTGTGCAGGCACCTATGTATATGAGCTGGTCTCATACAGAAATGAGTGAGGGAGCTAGTTTTTTTTATTTATTGACAATTTTGAAGGGTGTTGCACAAAACAGTGGAATCAAAAAATTGATCCAATGCATTTTGCCTCTAAGGCATAAGCTTTTTATTGATGTTATCCATAAGAAAATCCATCTATCTGCCTAGGAGGAATCCATCTATCAGAAGAGAACAGGAACAGTGTAAGTGGAGCAGTAATTTGTGTTTATTTCACCCAGTTTTGCTCCCTGTGCTGTTTCCAGGCTGGTGTTGCCATCTTTGGTGATACTGCCAACTGGACTGCCACTGCGAGCATGTTGGCATCTTTCCACTGTGCACTATGCATTATTAATGGCTCTTGGCCACCCATTAATTTGGAGGTGGTTGGTGCTTCACCTTCTTACTAATTTCCAGAATCATGCAGATCCAAAGTTGAGGCAGGTTTTGGTGTTCCAGATCCAGCAACAGTGATCAGCAAAGTCAGTTTCCATTCTCTCAGAGCAGTTCATACGCGGTGGCTGAAACGTGCTGCCTATGCCGCTTGAACAGGAAAGCAGCATGTGATGACAGATGACCTTTTGATTTTTCAGTTTATGCTCTGCTGCTGTACAATGGCACTACTCAGTGTTTGCCGTTTTGGCTTGTATATTGCTGTTGTATTGCTTGCCTTTAAATGAGGTATGGTCAGATAAAGAAGCTGGCTGTGAACCTTTCGATGTTGCTGTGAATCTGATTTATTTAATTCAGACAGGAATTTCACCAAGCCTTTCTCTCCCTTCCCTTCCTAGTTTCCTTGGAGTAGGTCAGATACAGGGGTGATAGGCAGCAGTGGAAAGCCTTGGAATCAGTCTTTGTGTGTCCTTTTTCCCCTGTACCATTTTCAGTGTTGAGCCATTTAGAAAACGGTCTGAAGATTCATTAAAAGATGCCCATGTCTCTTCAAGTGCCTCAGGGTAAGCTATTTTCACCTTAAAACCTTATCAGCTATCTTTGGATGCCTAGTACTGGCAACTTAATCCCTATGTCATATCCAGCTCTTGGAAAACCCATCAACAAGCAATCAACATCCTTCTAGGTTGCCTGTTTTAGCTGTGTATGTCTAACAGGTAGCATGGGGCAGAAAAGCAGTCTCATTCTTCTGTTTATATGGCCAGTCTAGTACCATGACTGTAGGTAAGGAAAGCATTGTACAGCTTCCATATTAATGTCCCCCTCTACAAGAACGTCCCCACTGTCCATGTGCGACTTTGCCGTCCCACCAGAACTGGTCTGAGCTGTGTTGTCTCTGCCTCATTTCACAGATCTGCAGGGTACCAAATGGTTTCCAGAGCTGTGCAAAGCCTCTGACCTTGACAAAGTGGCCGTCTGTTGGGCAGCAGTGGTCCCAGGGCTGCAGTTGTCCTGTAACAGGACAAGCGGGCTGAGTTGTCAGATTGAGTTGTGGGCTGGTACTTCTCACATGGGTTGCAGTGGATGGTTGTGCGCCTTATCTGCTTCCTGTTAGTACAGGATATATAATAGTGCTTGCTGTTCATCATGCTGGCTGTCTCTGTAGGATGGAGGAAGAGGTAAAGCACAATTAACAGCACTAGTAAGTACACCAGTTCTTATATACTTTATATGTGTATCTTTGTGTGTATGCAGGGGGCAAAAAAATATTAATGCTCTCAATTATTTATGTAAACACAAGAGTAGCTTTCTATCCTGGTTTCATTTAGGCACCTTCATGTCCTATTAATGGCTCAAAAATGAAAAGATACCTCATTGCTCAGTAGGATTTGTCTTTAGACTGCTCAGCTCAGTACAGTGGGTCCTCTTGGCAGTGTAGGGAGACAAAGTCCATGTAAAATCTGTCAATAATCAATTCCTGGTTGGTTGTAATGTTCAAAAGGAGAAATTCAATTGCAGGCCATACCTCAGGCTAGTATTTATTTTTTTAATCCCATTTTGGGACTTTCCTATTCTGAGTGCTATGGAAGTGCTTCTTGGATTCATCAAGCTGTCAGCAGAGTGTTTGGAAAATGATGTATTTTGCTACCGCTGCCATAGCACCTGTAAAATCTGATGCTTTTCTTGCTGTGAAACTCAAATATTTTAAATAAATATCAAAGCCTACCCAAAGTACTTGATTGATTGATAGGATGTGCTTACATTATTGCTCTGAAGTGCAGCATATCACTCGCATTGCTTTGTTCATGCATACTTTGGGATAGGCAATGGTTGGGTCTACCTCCTGTTTGAGGTGTTGTGGACATATTAACGTCTATGGTAAAAGGAAATTAACTTACCCTTCATGAATTCATGGTATTTAAGTTTGCCCATTGGATTTGCCTTCAGTTAAGCATACAGTTAACCTCTTTTCATTCCAATTAGTTGAAAACTAAGGATTTCCTTCCTTCTGTTTTGAACTGATATGTAAGAGGAAATCCGTAGATGTTCCTGTTTTGAGTAAACCTTTTACTAAGGAGTTCTGCTTGTGCATTTAAAAAAAGAATAGAAAGAAAGAAAAAGGTGGTATTGATTCAGACGTAATGCTAGAAGTAGCAGATCCACTCGTGAAGGCTTTGCAGCCAAAGAGCACAGTGCAAAAATGCTCTCTCCCTGTTTACTTTTAACCTCTGGTTTGTCTTGGATCTGATTCTTAGTAGGCGGTCTTATCTTACAGAAATTGCAGCCTCTATCGCCACCCCTTTTGTGGAAAGGGTCCTGCCTGTAAAAGCATGAAAATGCATCCTCCTGGGCTGCTGTTTTTCTTCTTAGCAGCATGTTTCACTCCCACAGCTGACTGCCAGAATCAGAAGGTAAGCCTGTGAGTCTTTGTTTAAATGTTCATTGAATGGTTCTTCATATTTGGATGGTTGCTTGTTATGAAATAGTCCACCACAAAACTCCTTTTTTCATTTACATTTAGTTACGTACAGAATAACATCCATAATTAAACTTCAGAACTGTAAAGTATCTTCTCTGCTTGTGGGTCTGTATGTGTGTAGTCTAAACTGAGGAGCTAAAAATAAGGTTGAAGGGAGCTGCTTGAATTTTAGATCAGATTAAATTTGTATTTATGGTCAGCACTGAATGCAAAAGTAGCAATATGAAAGGACTGGACATCTTTGTCTTCTGCTATTTTCGGTAGGTGTGATGGGAGCTTAGCATCCAGCATCCAGCAGGTCCATAAGTTTCCCAGGAGAATCTTGTTAAAAAATTTTAAAAATCTCATCCAATTTTTGCTTTGCAACAGGGTAAATACCCTTGTTTCAAGTACATTTCCCAGTGGCTCCCCAGTGAGGAGTGTGGAATACTTTCCATTTTGTTTCAGTTTTGTTTCAATCTTGTTGGTTTTCTTTTGATTCCTTTATCTCCATTCTGGTGTTTAGCAGCAGCATCTAGAAGAATATATGATGCCCTTGTAGATTTGTGGTCTAGGCTCCATGGTGAGGCATCCCATTTTCTGTAGGCTAGAATTCACATTAATTAGTACTATATTGTCTTCTGCCGTGGCCCTTGTTGTGTCCTGCTGTTGGAGGAATGAACTGGCCTACAAAGTCAGAAGTTGTGTGAGGCATTTGGAAATCTTATTCCCTGGGGATCTCAGCTATGGAAGGCTTGTCTTGCCTTGAATGGCAGAGAGGGGCCTTGTGGGGAGCGGACAGACTTGTGCTAAGGAAAGCGCGTGTGAGTCTGAAAGACTTAATTTAGAAAAAGCCAGAGCACTGAAAAGGTGCTTCAGTGTCAGAACTTTGGGTGGAAGCTTTTGTATAGACCCTTTCATAAAAGGTCATAAATGACTAATAAGCATGCAGATAAGGTAAGAACCTCATGAACCTTTGGGCTTATAGGATAATACAAACATAGAAGAAGTGTCTCTACTAGTGTTTTTTGTTTGTGTGGAAGCATGGGTTCCAGGCAGGTGGGTTCCAGTGTAGTAGTGCGTTCAGAGGCATGGGCTCACATCTTCAGCTGGTGTAAGTGGAAATTTGGGTCTTTTGACTTGGAGACACTGGTTGATTACTGAGTTGTCTGGCTTGGTGTGAAACAGTTAAAACGTCAGGTAATGAGTACCCACTCACAGAGAAGTGAAATGTTTTGAATCACCTCTGGAGCAGTTTATTTAATCCAGGAAAAATAACCCCCTTTTAGAGTTTTTCCCCAAAAGGTTCCCTCCTTTTGGACAAAGAGAAGAAACATTTGAAAGGTTATAATGGGAGGTAAGGAAAAACAAGGGTCTAATGAAATCTTCGCTGATAGTTTAGGATGGCCATTGGATTTGATTGCAATAAAAGTGCTGTGATTCCACAAGAGGCCTCTGTTGGCTTGCAGGAGACTTGCAGGGGCCATCAAGAAAGAAAAGAGAGATTTTGTGCTCGCTGCTTTTCAGTGATGTTGCCTCAGGGCTCTGATTTGATGGCTCAAACACAACAGCAAATCTGTTAGTCTGATTTGTTTTTTGTATACCTCTTGGTATGGGCTGGGGAAGATGCAGCAGATGTGAGAAACTCATGAAAGTTTTTCTGCTGGGAGGAGGTCAGTCCCAGGCTGTGCTGGAGGAGGAATGGAGGCGGGTGGGAAATGAGGTGAGTGCTCTCTGCATCACTGTGCCTCCAGTGCTCTGCAGCTGAGATGGTGGGAAACACCCAGGGCAACAGTAGATCTTGTGTTATGTGATCTCTGAGCTTGATTGTTCATCCTCGTGCTGAAAAGTGTCTTCCCTGGACAAATGCAAAGGGTTTGTGTGTCCAGGAGCTGCTGGTCTGTTCAGCTAAAGTGTTATTGAGAACTTCTTGGAGAGGTACATGACTATAATGACTCAAGCATGTGTCTAGAGCTCTGTTTTGTAAAGGGCAAATCACTGGAAACTTGGTGATTCATTAGATAATGTCTGTTTCCAGAACTGGCTCCCAGGATTGTTGGAGCCGAACGCTGACGTCCAACTGTGTTTTTCTTTCTTCCTTGAGGTTTTGCCATGTAGAAGGATTTGTGTTACAGTTTGGGAGGAAAAGATAAAGGAGAAAATGAGGGGAATGAAACCAGCCCTTAAAAAAACCTCCCCAGCTTATTCTCTTGAGGTGGAATAAGAGAAACATGAGCACTTGAGAAGTAAGGGATATCTGTGTCGGAGTGAGAAGAGGGAAGGAAACACTGCAGCATCCAGAAGCTCAGATATGTCTCAGCTAAGAGGGCAGCAGCTGCTCATGCACATGCATGTGTTTGAGTGCAGGGAGAGAGCATAGTCCTGCAAGTCTTGCAAGACAGAGTTTGGACAGAGGCACCCTGGCTCTTAACTTCTTTCGGCTACAGCTAGATGTCTTCTGCTTTAAAAGCCTCTAACTTTGGAGCTGTTTGAGAGCACCAGTCTTCCTTTTCTGTTGCTTTGTACCTGAAGTGCGATATAGTCCAGGCTCACAACATCATCTGCTGTTGGTGACTGTTTTCACCCCCTTTCCCTGGTGTAGCCACCGTGCACCTCACTGACTCTCGGCCCACCAGGGAGCATTGCTGCATCACAGGGGCAGACATTCCCTCTCGCTGCTTCCTCTCCAGCGTCTTCAAACTTAGAAACAGCAGTCACAGATGAGCCCAAGGGAGCAGTGCGTCATTGTTTTCCATGAGGCTGTGCCCAGGAGCCACCTCTGACTCAAACTCCTGTCTATCTTTCATCCTCTCCAAAATTCAAGTATCCAAACTGTTGCATTTATGTCTTTTGATTCCCTCTTCTGCTTTCCTAAGAAGCAACACTCCAGAAAATGACTGCTTCATCAGTTCTGTCACTCAAATAAGAAAGGAAATTTTTTTTTTTGTTATTTTCCACACAGCTGTTTTCTTCCTCTTTCCTCCCGCCTGTTGCTGCTGACACAAGTATATTTCCGTATAAAAAAGGGAAGATCTTACTGGAAAGCTGCCTAAAGCTCATGAAATGTCCCAGAAAGGTAGGGTAGGGGGGATTCCACAATAACTGTCTCATCTTAGAGGCCTGCGAGTAATTGAAGAGTCAACATGGGGGAGTGACAGTCCTTCTCCTCTCCCAGTGTCCATCTCCATTTAGAAATGGAGCCACATCGATGAAGGAAAGAGAAGGAAAATGGAATAATGTGTGAATAATGATGTCTTCCTCCACCACCATGACAGAGAACACATTAAATGGCCCAACTGTGTCTGAGAGCCAACTCCTGATGCCTGGAAGTAAAGATAAAATAGAAGATTGGAGAGTTTTAATTTAGTGTTTTGTGCTCTACTGTTTGTGTGGTCTTTTTCATACAGATAGGGTGGCTCAGACACCTGATAAAGGTTTGTGGGATAGTTCTGGCAACGTTAACATCATAACTCATGGGAAGGCGTCCACCTCTGTGTTTCTTCCTTGGGCGTCTTCCCATTCCTCTTTCTGAGGCATTGTCTAAGTGAAGGTAAAAGCTGGGATTTGATGGGACTAGAAAGGCAGGAGATGTACCGTTCTGTCAGCCTTAATTTGGAGCCCTAATTTGTACTTGAATCAGCTGGTTGGATGGGCTTCTTCCCTACCCCATCAATGGTACTCCATTGTACAGAGGCAGAGTACTCTGGAGGTAGCACCTCATTTATCCATCCATGTTGGCTGTCTTCTCTGTTTTGCTCCATGAAAAGGGGAAATTTCCTCTGACTGCACTATGTGCCAGTGGGGTGGAAATGTAAGGAACAGCAAAGCTGATCTCTGTCCTGCTGGATAAAATTAGTAAAGCCGGTGCTCACAGGACATGGATAGGTGGATTTGGTGGATCTCAGATTGGTTTTGAGCTGTTTATAATGCAAGGAAGAGAATCATTGACATAACGGGTTCCTTGGGGATTCTGCCACCAAAGGAAGTGGAGGTTACTGTATGGTAAGGAAAGCCCCAGGTGCACAACTAGAAGTTAATACCTATGTGAGGGGCCACCATAGACAAAGGAATCACTTTCTTCACTGGGCAGCATTCTTGCATGGATGGCTGCAGAAGATGAGAAATAGCTCAACTCCAGGCAGAGGCAATGTGGGTGTGAGTCAGGAAACTGTTCCAGGGAGATGTCCCTGCAGACCTGGGACTTGAGGGTTATCTCTCAGGAGGTTTTCCTGACAGGGTCTGCTGGCTGTCATCTGGGAGGGCCTTCCTGAGCTGTTGATAACTGATAGGAAGCCATGGGCTTCCTCCCTTGCCTTGAGGCAAATGTATGCATTTGGGCTTAAGTTCAGAGGAAGCAAAGCTGAGATTGCTGATGGGAGTCCAAAACAGGGAGTTCTGGGCACAGGAGAGCTGCTGCATTAACAGCATTGTTCAGGATTGGCTTAAAAAATCCTAGATTAAGGCCGCCTCCCAAAATTTGATCTAATGTTTTTATTTTTAGAAAATACAGTGCCTGTAGAGCACTGAGGTGAGCTGTGTTTTTTTTTTTTTCCAGTCAGTGACCTTTTGGGGCAAACACAGCTCGTGCCTCCTCTGCCATCATCAGTGACAAACATTGTCTCTTTTTAAAATGAGCAATGAGGTTTCCATGCAGTGGCTCGACTCCAGGAGTTTAGGAGTACAAGGAAACGCTTTTGGAGTAAAATCATGAGCTTTAATGACAAGCTGGCATATGATGATGATTATTTGCTCTGAGGCTGTACGTTCTTCATCTGCTCTGGCTGTGTTTCATTTGGAGAAGCAGAGTTGGTGGGTACAGGGATACAGAAAAGCCCTGTGAGGAAGCCTGAACCCCTGAAGTTATTCTGGATGGGTGGAAGGACTCATGCTGAATTTATCACCAGTCATGTGAATTATCCAAGTGTCCTACCTGATCTTCTTGCCAGTGTTCATGGGGTCCTTCTCACCTAGGGTCAAAGCATCAGGGGCCATCCAGGTGGTCAGAGAGGTACAAAGCACCTTTCCTTTTAATCCACCCTGCTGCCCCCTGCACCTTCTCGAAGACAATTGCCATGAGAAATATTTGTGTGAGCAGCTCCTGGGCTCTGGGAAACAGACTGAACTAACGCATTCGGTTCTTCAGACCCGTGAAACAGCAATGAAACCACCAGTGAACTGGATCGTATCAGTGGCATGGAAAACAGAAATCCTGTGTTGCATTTTAATTCAGTGTCTTTCTGGCAAGAGTTAATTCATTTAGGGCTTGTCCTCACATACCACTACCACATGTTTGCAAAAGATCAGTTTAAATTAACAGTGCAAGGTTATGATTATTTTAGAAATGGTTAGAATTTTTGCTGTGAGGCGTAGGGGAAAGATAAGATAGCTGTGATCTGCCCTATTGCCTTCTAGCTGAGATCCAAGCGGAGTAATATGCAGCAGCATGGCATGATAGTTTAGCCCATACGAGTGCGTGCTGTACCCTCCAGCAGCTGCACTCGTCACTGCCCTCCCCAGTGGTATCTAAAGAATGGTGCAATGTTGATAAGGATATTAAAGGTTGGCAAGATGAGTGGCTGGGGTAACAACTTAATTTTGGGCTTATTTCCATTCTGTTTTTTCTTTTTAAGTTAAAATCCATGCGATGCAATATCAAGACGATGTTTACCTTGAATACAGCGTGTACTGCTTGTGCTGCAGCACCAAAAATGTTGTGTCCAAGAGGCTGGTTAAAGACCACCCAAGGATTAGGAGTGAGGGACTGCAGGTAAGGCCTATTTACTAACCACGTTAAGGTTTTGGTGCAGCCCTGCTATGCAAGGAGTAGTGTCTATGTCTTCAGGAGAGCACATGTGTGTTTTCTGAGCTCTAAAGATCCAAGGAGTTTTGTTTTTAGGTGCATAAAAATTGATTTATGGCCCCTATTGTTGTTGCTTTTGTCTCCTTGCAAATCCCATGGACTTTTTGCTGGGCATAAGGTTCTATATACACAGAACAAATTACATGATAATTACCTCTAACTTGCCCTAAACAGCCTGAGTTTGCTAATCCTGCTGTAGCAACTTAAAAGAGGTCTGTCTAGCATAGAAACCCGTTTCAGACCCAGAATCCCATAGTGGATTATTAGGAAAATAATATAACGATAGTCCCCCTTGTATATCCTCCCAGCTTCCAGCAATAATCTTCTGAACTTTTTACCTTCCTATTTTGCTTTATGACAATTGCTTGTTCATGTGATCCTTGCTCTTATTCTGTTGAGCTTGGCTCTAATAGGAAAAGGGTGAAGGAAAACTGAATTTACCAGGAAGTTTTTAAAAAATGAAACACTATAGATTATTGTTTGCATATCTATTCAGGAGTGAATGTTAACAGTTAATATATAGCTCCATTGTCTACTGTTTTTTGTGATTCGCTATTCTGTCGAAATACTTTAAAAATAGCTGTTGCAGTTTTGCAGTTTATAGCAGTTTTTGCACAGACACATCGGAGTCAGATTGAAGCCAAAGCGGCAGTGCTATTGAGACAATTTCCAAGTTCCTTTTGGGAAGGATGTTGTGCCAAAAATAAAATGAAGTATAAGAATAATGTGAGTGTATGCAGCTTTTCTGAGTGTTATTTGCCTTTGTGGTGGTTGTTGAACAGACCCAAGAATAGTTCTGTACTGCATACGTGCAGAACAAGAGACACTGCCATCAAGGGCTTACCCTGTGTGTAGTCATGATGGATGAAGGGTTGAAAAGAAGATGCTTCTTTTAGGGATTTAAGGGGTTTGTCCAAGATTGCATAGAGAATCTGTGAATAACACAGCTATTAAATCCAAATTTCCAGCATCCCAATCTGGAATCTTTAGTGCAAGACAGAAAGGGACAAGTCCTGCAAGGAGACTGTTCTTTCAAGGTTATTTAAATGTGAAGTCTAATGTTGAGTCACCCTGGAGATCCTAACTTTGTTTCTGTGCTAACCGTCCAGCATCCAAGGTTTCTGTCCTGATGCCCTCAGACTGCCCAGGGTCCTGTCTCATATCCAGTCCCTCGCAGATTTCTTGTAACCGATTTTCAAATCAATGGGCATCCTTAGCGAAGACATAACCCAAGTACAAACTCTTGCATGCATGTATGGCAAAGGAAATGAGTGCCCTTCTTTCCATTCAGAGTTCAGTGCACTGCAGTGTGACTGCTTAGAAACCCTCCAACAAGCGTGTGGTATGTTTGTGTGGTAATCATGAATCTTGGATTGTTCTTTTTAAGATACACTGTCAAGTTAGGAGAAAATACCCTTTCCCAACCAGGGTGCCATCACATATGTAAGAAGGAAATTGAGGAGAAAAAGTGCTGCCCAGGATTCTGGGGTACGGAGTGCTATGGTAAGTTTTTCATCTTTTTACAACACTCTTTAGCTGTTGAATAAGTCAAACGGGTTTTAACAGAAAGCATTAAATATGCACTGAAGGGATTAATTTTCATTATTCCTCGAACACTCACAAGGTCTCCGTTATCTGTCTGGGAGGTTCAGAATATAATGGGGAAGGAATCCCTTTGCTTCAGATGAGTTAAATCCTCTTACATTTAACACATAACATAACCTCCTTTGGTGGAACTTCCTTTTGTCTCTTCTTTAAAAATAAGCTTTTGGAAAGGGATGTTTTTGTTCCTCTTTAAGAAAGTTTCCAAAGGAAGAAGAAGATATATCTTTCTGGTGTCCCTGTAGTCTGCAGTGCGTGTGCCATGTGTGCCACTGTATAGTCTGGAGTTAGTCAGCCATTCAGCCACAGAAAATACTTAGCAATTCCAACCCAAGGTGAAAATAACTGTCCCAAAGCTCCCACTCAGGTTTATGCCAAATAAACAGAATTTGTTTTGTCTTGTCTCAAAAATCCAAAAGCAAGACGTACTAAGCCAAACACTTCTCATACGATTGACTGATTGCTGGAATATGGAAAGACTCTCTCCAGCCCTGCAGAAAATGGGAGGTCATTTGAGAGCTTGAGCCTGTTCTCACACAGAAGTGGTTTGAATAAGCAATTGGCTTCGTCAGAGGAATCACATGTCTAAAACTTCCAGAAATAGTCCCCAGAATTTGAAGGTACCCCACTCCAAAGATGTGTGGACCATGTTTGAGCACATTCCTGGCTCTTCATGAAGTCAGGGAAAGCTGAAAATGCTCAGTATCTTTGCAAAGCAGGCTCCTGTCTGTCCTGAGTTTCAGAACTGCCCTCAGATGTTTGATACCGCCTCTTGCTGATGCTAGCAGCAGTGGCTCAACCTCAAAACATGTTTCAGTGCCTTTGCTGAAATTTAGTTAGTTATGGCCCATAGGGACTTTTCCTTAGACTTTTAATAAAAGGCTTTTCTTAGATAGCAGCCAGCTTGCTCCTTGGTGCTACTCCCGGCCATATTCACCAGCTCTGGGCCAGTGTTAGGTGTATTGGATAAGCAGGCAGGGACTTTGCTGGTGAAGAGGCCATTGTTTTTGCACAACTGGAATGCCTGGGGAAAGAGGAGATGGAAATGGGGATACAGTGCTGGTTGTTCAATCTAACCTTGTCTGGCCTGTCTTTTGCCTGCTAGAGTGTCCGGGTGGCTCTCAAAGTCCCTGCAATGGCCATGGGACATGCTTGGATGGTATGCAGCAAAATGGGACCTGCATCTGCAAGGTCAGTGCATGATTTATTCTGAGGGTGATGTGCTTTTGTCAGAGGGAGTTGTATAGCATCTGTGCAGATGCTTTGGATGAAGGCTGCCCTTCGCCTGGAAAGTCATTAGCAGCTTCTTTCATTCCAGCATCAGTGTCTGTGGTTTATCTGGAGGGTTGGTGTGGTCTGCAATAGCACTAAGACACTGTTGGTGAGGCTATGGAGTTGGGAAGGATCTCTAGGGAGAAATGAAGAAAGAATTGCATGAATTTAACCCTCTGATTAGTTGAAATAATCAGTGTCTGTCTGTGGCTGCAAGAAGCCCTAAAATACTTGGCTCTTAATGAGCTGCACCTTTTCCAGACTTGGATGATCTACTTCCCAAATGAATTGGTCCTGCACCTTGGCAGGCAGATCCTCCCTCTCTCAGGAAAAGCAGGAGAGGCCAGAAAGAGAATTTGGGACAGATGCTTATTTTTTTCTTTGCAGCCCCAGACTTAGTACAACAAAAGCATAAACAATTCTGGCACATTTGAATTGTATACAGCAGTGTTTCTAAAATTTTTGGCTTAATGGATCAGTGTCAGACTTGAAACTTTCTCTTATGAATGGTATGTTTTTACAGCATCCTTAATTAATAGCGTTGTGAGCTAAGATCCTACCTTTTGTGCCCTGCTTTGAGAAAAGTTGATTTTGGATTTAACTCAAAGACACCTTGTATCAATTAAAATATACACTGAAGGTCCCCAAGCCCTGTAAAATCAATGTCAAAAGTCCCATTGATATTAGTGAATTCCAAATTCCTTTTTCAGAGAGATATCAGAAGCCAGCTGGTACATTCCTGCCTGTTTGTGATTAGGACATTGTTTCCTCAATGCCCACCAGAGTTTTGCTGGTGTTTTGCATGCCCTCTGTGTGTCAGCTTACACTGTGGTTGTCTTTGCCATGGGGGTCAGTTAATACTATTAGAGCACTGAAAAGGTCGGTTTTCTTCACTGTATTGCTTCAGCTGTCACAGAAAATCAGAAATGGGGAGAGACTTTGAACTATAACAATGTGTGGAACAATGCAATGAAACAGAAAAATAACATCTGGGACATTTTGGGGCCCTTCTAGGAGCAATACAGTGGCTTTGCGTGCCAGAATTGTCGAGATGAAAATCGTTTTGGCCCAGACTGTCAGTCAGGTAAGAATGAGTAATTCAAGTGAAACCTCCACAAAAATAACTGAGAGCAAGGAAGGAGGGGGAGGTTGAGTGAGGAAGGGTGCTGGAGAGGAGGAGAGGATGCCAGCTGGCAGCATTCAATAGCAGGTGTCTTGGCATTTTGTCTTTGTGCCCTTCTCCACTGTCCCATTAGACAAATGATTCTCAGTCTTTCACTCAAATCAGTCCATTTTTCCTATTGTAAATCCCTCTCTCCCCTTACTAGGGCTACCCCTCTCTCTTTTTAACCAGGCTGTTACCTACACCCCTGAAATGACTCACACTCCCCAACTGTCCTTCAGACTCCTGTAACTGCCCCACTTGTCTCCCAGCTTCTTCCTTGTTGCCCTCCCTACAAAATTAATACATGCAGTGCTGCTTCTCATGTATGGCATTTTTAGAAGCGATTTATGACCAGTGCAGCCTGGCTGTTAAAGGAGCCCTTTTCGTCCAGCTCCTGGTTCCCTTGTATCCACAGATGAGATAGGTGTGATCTTTATGGTTGTGCTCACACAACGACACCAATGCTGGGATCACGGATGTGGTAGGCGCTCATAACACTGCCTCCTTCCACGTTGGCTGCAGAGGACTTAGAGGAGTGGGAAGTTAAAACACGTGCCTGAAAAGCTGGTCTAGATCTTGTCATTCAAGGCTGCTCTTACAGAGCAGTACTTTGTCTTCTAGAGCCCAGGACATACAGTTTGCCCCTGTAAGCTATGATTGGCATGGACTGTTTTTAAAAAGAGCTACATTTGCTGTGGATTATTGGTGGGAAATCAGGGTGCCAAGTCCCAGGGCAGTTGGCCAATGTATGCCTGGAGCCCCATGCACTGCCTTGTTTGTCTGGACTTTTCTTGCAGTGTGTGACTGTGTGCACGGGGAATGCAACAGCGGTGTCACTGGGAATGGAAGCTGCACGTGCTATGGAGGCTACACTGGCCCCAGGTGTGACCAAGGTAAATACATTGGTAGCTGCAGAGGGGCTGTTAGAGCTAAACTATGATATGGGCTTGGATGCATGTGTCCCAAAAGGAGCTGGGGGGCAATGAATAGCTTGGGAATGTAGAGGGAAGATGATCTGAGCACTAGAGAGCTAAACAGAGGGAAAAGCTGGGGTCTGCTCCCCACTCCTTGACAGTGGCCGAGATGTACCATCTCTTTGTACCCCTGCTCTTTCTCTGGAAACCAGACAGATCCTTTCTTCTCTCTAAGCCCTGCGGGACCTAACTACCTAGGCTGCCAGTGATTTAGAGCTGTCCGCACTGCTTATATCCCCTGGCTTTTGTGCCAGCTTGGGGGCCTCTGGAAACCACATTTGCCTTCATTTCCAGATATTTTGTAAGGTAAGTTGTATCTTCCAGCAGTGCCCTGTATGCTCAAAGGGAAACTCTCTTTGCTGTGTGATTCCAGAGCTTCCCCTTTGCAAAGGCGTGACATGTGAGGCCAACAGCGAATGTGTGGTAAGGGATGGGACAGCGATGTGTGACTGCAAGCTGGGCTACAGAAAAAGTGAGGCCACTTGCCAAGGTGAGAAAATTCTCTCTGACCCTAAATGGTTCCCTGTTTGGAAAAATCTTACTGCACTGGTATCTCCGGATGAATTTGATCACTGTGACTACAATGCCTACTTCACTGCAGAGGCTTAAGAACCTGTTTTTTAGGAATCCCTTTAAGATTAAGGGCTAAGTTTTTGGCATTCCTCTCACTTGGTCCTGAAAGCAAGAAACTAATTAGAGTTGCAGGTTCCATCCGGCACTCGCCTATAAGTATGTACTGAATAACTGTGACAACGGGATATTGGTGAGTCTGTACCAGTTGAAATAATAAGGCATGTAATTGGAGGATTTCTTCGCTGATTTCAAATTTAAGTTTGTGAATTGGTTTTGTTAAAAGAAAGTCAATAAGATGCATGTGATTATCTAGCTATGGATAGCTCTATTTTCACTGGCTTTTTGCAGTTTTTGCTGACCAAACTGCAGTTTCATATATCCTCGGATATGAGGGAAATTCAGAAGAAAATCCAAGCATCGTCTGTCACTCACACTTCTGTTACTGAAGTAACATGAAGAATGTGTCATCCAAATTCCTCAGATTAAAAAACCCAAAACATCTGCTATCTGAAATTATTTTATTTTCCTGGGAAATTTTAGAAGTTTAATAGTGTAAATTCCTCATACTCCATTCTTTCCAGGCCTTTTGCATTCTGCTGTGCTGCAGTAAGTGCTGTTTTGAAAACGGAAATTTGGTTACTCTTACCTCTCATTTAATTGCAGTTCAGGATCCTTGTGCTGCTTCTCCATGCTCCCCCTTCGCTGTATGTAAGGTTCTTGGACCACGAAAGTATCAGTGTACCTGCAAAGAAGGATTTCAAGGAGATGGGAAGGTTTGCCAGCCCATAAACCCTTGTGTTGACAGCAATGGAGGCTGCCCAGAAAACTCTACGATTTGTGTTTACAGACGTCCAGGAGAGGTAAGGGCAATAATAGCACATCAGCAACCTGTAAGGGTCTGAAAAATGACGAGGTGAGAAGTTCTTCAAATGAGCTCACCATTGTGTTGGTCAAATCTGCTCTCCTCACCTTAGATTTTGCAAAGGGAAACCAGACAGCTCTTTTGTTGGGTAACTTATTGGGTAAAAGATGATGAATGCAGCTCTATAATCACTGTGTTGCCTTCCCTTAGGCATCTTGTGTTTGCAAGCCTGGGATGAGTCGGAGAACTCCTTCGTCCGAGTGTTCTGTATTTCCCAATGATTGCCGGCAGTATTTTTGCGACATGACTTCCACATGTGAAATTAATCCCCAGGGGAATCCTAGGTAAGCCAGTTTAAAGATTGCTATTAAAGAAGCTTATTCTGCAGCTAGAATGGAAACTGAGTTTGGATGAGCTGAATTTTGAAGAAACTGAGAGCTAACCTGAGGAGAATGGGCCAGAGTCACATTTTGAGAAGAGCCTGTTTGTAACAAGCCCATTGAAAGTAAAGAGTTTTACATCAGTCATTGTAAATTTTGGCATGTGGGTCACAAGATGCTTTAAATCTGGGGCAGCAGAGTCTTCTCTGTGGTGTGAACTGGAGATGTAGCTCCCCAAATTGGTGGTGGTAGTAGGGTATTATGACTTAATAATCAGTCATTAAAAGGGAGATGTGTGACTTGTTTGCTCACATTTGCCCACATTTGATTCTGAGGGCTAAGTCTTTGGCTCTCCTCCCACTCAGGCCTATAAGCAAGAAATTAATTAGAGTTGCAGATTGACAGGGAAGGGGGAAGATGAGGGAAGAAACACCAGACCTCATTTAGTCCTCTGGATTTTCCAATGTAGAAGTTGATACCCCTTAGAGGGGAAATATTGCCAGATCTAGGATCATTTTTGCATAATGGCCTCCCAAATATCAGAGAGACCTTCACCGAGGATTTTGTGTGTTACCAAGAAAAGATGGAGCTTCTCTGAGAGACTGGAGAGGGAACGAGCAGTCCCATCTCCTTGACCCTTCCTTCTCCAGTGCTGCTAAAACTGTTAGCATCCACCTGCTCATTGTGTGCTCCAGGCCAGAACTGAAACACAGTGGCTTCCCTTTCTGAAGATATGCTAGCAAAGTGCAGGACACGGTGTTCAGCACAGTCCCTGCCTTAGTATATCTGTTCCCCAGCAGCTGGCACTCAGCCCTCTAAGGCTGGATTAATGTCAAATTCCTCCCGTGTCGCATGTCTTTGCATCCCTGAAACAGAAAGAGGAGCAGAGCTGATACTTGGACAAAACCCAAACGGGAAAAAACATGGTTATCAGCCAGTGATCTTAAGTAGTCTCTGAGTAATGACTATAAATCCGTGTGAATCAGGACAGAGATTTTCACATGTAGATAAGCTTTTCTGGAAAAGACATTAGCCTGTGTGGGGCTCTTGTTAAGTCTAAGACGATCCGTAGCTAACTGATATTGTTCAGCTGGCACTTCTCTCTGAAGCTGAGGGGTCACATAGGAGCTGTTTGCTAGATTTTCAATTAGCCTGCAGTTTTTACGCATTACCTCAAATTTTCAGATGCTGTAATGACTGGTACTGACTGAATACCTAGTTAGAAAGGTGTCGATAAATATATTGTGGCTATCTCTACCCTGAACTCTAGAGCAGACAATCCTTATGTTGATTGTATCTGATGTATCTTCATTCTCTTTGGGTAGGTCCAAATTTGTTTGCACTCCAGAAGTGTGCATCTTTTTTCCTGTCATTTAGTTTATGCAGAAGTTACTGAGCTCTTACCTACACCTTAAAGCTGGGATTTGTCTTTTAAGTGTAGATACTGACATGTTGTTCTACTCACATTTGTTGAATGTGTTGATAACTGTTTTATAATGGTTTGTTATGTTTCATTCTTGTCTCTTAGCTGTGTGTGTAAAGAAGGGGAGATTGGAGATGGGAGAAGTTGCTATAAAGATCTCTTGAGTGAGATAAATCGGCATAATTCACGAGGAAGGTTTGTTAGGAAATTAAACGTCGCCAGGAAAATGTTTGGTAAATGTCTTTGAATTTGTTTGGGGAATGGAGCAAACGTGGGGACAAGAGTATGTCAGAAGAGGCTAAAAGCCTTTCAGCATAATAGATCTATTTCGCAGCGTATGACCATGGGCTGCAAAATTAAACACATCACATCTCTGAACTCATATTACCAGTTCTGGATTGTGAATTGAGGAGACTGTTGCAGAGAGCACTGTGGATGAGTATTAGGTATTTGACAGTCCTGGTGAAGGACGTACCATATCTGCAGAAGGAAAACGTGCCTTGGAAGTGTGATTGAAACCTGTTTGTATCAAACCACCAGTATGCCTCCACCTGCAGTATGTATGTTGAAGGCTCAGCACTCTTTCAGCTGTTGCTGAGTTTTCTAGCGGTGATGCTTGAGGCTGGTGTGCCATGGGTCCTCTACTTAGTAGAACATCTACTAAGCCCTTAAACAGCCTCCTTGCCAGCATGCACGTGTGAGTGGCTATTACAGAGATGAAAAGGCTTTATTCTATGCACCATGGTACTTTCTGAGTGAGTAATTGCTTTGCAAAACATAGAAGACTGTTTTAGAACCCGTGTACTGCAAGTGTGGGGGGGTGATATCTGCAAAGGTTAATTTTTGCCTCTCTGTAATCCAAGGAAAGAATGAGAACCCTTTAGGTCATGTCAAAGCATATTTATGTTAGATACCTTCTCCAGCTCATCCTCTGCACAGTCTTTTCTATCTCCACTAACTTGACAGGAGCATACAGGTAGGGCGCAAAGCTCAACTTAGCTTTTGTGAATACCCCTCCCTGCTACATATCAGTGTTGCCAACACTCATTTTTTGCATATGTTTTCCATAATGATTTGTGCTATGGGCAACCGCATGAAGATCTCTGGGTTCCTAACTCCTGTGCAGTGGGTCTTAATACCTAATAGATGATCTTTAAGGTCCCTTCCAACCCAAACCATTCTATGATTCTAATGACCTTTGTTGATGGGCCATTGACGATTGAGTGAAGACTGACAACTTCATAGCAGCTTCTCAAGAAGTATTTAGTCTCAATAAATCCTGATGACACCCAAAAATAAGTTGTTTCAAGGGGAAGACAGAGGACACTTGGCCCAAGAATAAGGTAGTAAGCGTTATGAATATTCTGTAAATTCCAGCAGTGATTCAAAGTGGACCAAAGTCACCAGCAATCCTTTAGAAATCTTGTGGGCAAGTGCTCACAACTAATAGCAACCAAGCTGGGCTGTGATAGCAATACCAAACTCCCTCTGGTTCCTTGTAAACAAGTACTAGTTACTTGCATCAGGCCAAAAAAGTGTAAATTGAATTGTGCTGTTACAAGAAGAATAATTATTGCTGGAATTAAACCATATGCCAGGTAACTACTTCACGTTCCCACTCTTTTTACAGTTTCTGGTTGCTCAGTGTTGCTGACTAAATACGGGCCTTTCACAGTCTTTGTACCATCCCTTCTTCCGATTCATGATAGAATGGAATTTAACGTAAGTTTTCTTGGTTTTAGCAAATTTTTGCTGTCTTAGGATTCTTTCCTGCCTGAGTTCTGCAGTTCTGTAAAAACTGATTGACACATGAGAGAGGAACTTTGGAACGCAGTATTTATAGAAGCAGTCTCTTGGGAAGACTCTTCATTGTCTGGTTAAGTTGCAGTCTCATAGAGGATGTTACATCCCTTGCATTCTTTTTAAAACCTCTATCTCTCTCTTCAATATTGACAGAGTTTGTTTGGTTTTAATGTCAGGAAGTGTAACTTCTTCTGGCCATTCTTCATTTAAAGCTCAAACCTCCTGTGTGTGACTATTCTCAAAACTTTAGGTGACTTTTCATTACTTGAGGGTGGAGTTTTCAAAAGGGGCTGAGATTTGCATCAAAGTATTGGATTTTGGGCGTATAGCCCTATATGTGGGTATGGTGCCAACTTCTTGAGAAGAGCTTATTTTACTAATGGGGACAGCAAGGATGGCAGGGCTAGAGAAAACTGCTATGGGAGCCAGGACAAGAGTTTGAGAAATCTAGGCTTCAGGAAGTAGGTCCTGCGGGTCATTTTTTTTTTTTTTTTTTTAATTAAACTGTGTTAATTTGCAGTAGTTTTTGCACAATTAAGCCCACAACCAGGCTATCCTTCATCATTAGGATGAGAAGGTATATAAGCCATTTTCCCAGGACAGAGCTAAAAATCAGCACACACAAGTTACAAATGCAGGTCATGCAGTAGAGATTTTAATTGCGTGCTAGGCAAGGTGCCTGTTGTGTTTTAGGTGGCTGCTAGCTTGCAGCTAGCACTCGGATGTGAGAAGGTAAATGTCTTAAAAATAACCCTGACAGACCAACCCCATTTGAACGTTATATTTCCAACTGGTTTAGAAATATCATTCCTTTGCTTAATACCAAAGCTATCTATGCAGCAGCAGTAACTCACATAGAGTTTAGGGAGCAACTGCTAACCTGCAAATGCCAGGGACATTAGCTGTCTCCTACTACCTTGTTGAGCAGAGGTTTCCAGTAACACAAGTCAGGCCCTGTGCCTAGGTCATCATGGTAACTTCTGGATTCATAGAAAATACATCAGGAAATGCCCCTGAGTTATCTAGTCTACCTGTTCCCACAAGGATCAGTTCCACCTAAATCAGTATTGACAGAGGATTGTCTTAAAAAACCACCAATGATGGAAAGCCCAGAAAAGAAAGGAAGAAACTAAATGTAAATTCAGCAGCTTAGACCACCTACATGGTCCAACATAAACAAAGATTGTGTATGGGGAGCTTCGGCAAGTTTTATAATCTGGAGTATGCAAGGATAGTTTTTAAATTGTCCAAGTCCAATAGGTTTCTGCCTAGGGGACTCCTCTAAAGTCACTTGCAGGTTAATCAGTCTCCCTGTGTTTGAATGTGTACACAAACAGAAGCAAAAGATTTGCGACAGTGCTACTCCAGTGAACCAAAATGAAGAGGGAAGCTCAGTCTTGTATGCTAAGAATTTCTCTGTGTGTGTGTTAGCTGGGAGAAAGGTAATGTTATGGTTCTTTCAGTAAGTAAGGTTTTTGAAAGAATATGTCATTTATCTTCTTTATGTGGTCTTTATTCCTCAAAGGATACCACTGCTGAGCATTTGTGCAGAATGCACATTGTTCCGGGTCTGCATTTGGTAGAAGACATGATAAAAGCCAAGACTGTGTGGACCTTGTCAGGACATCAGCTAACATTCAGTAGCCAGGTAAGGTATCTCCTGAACTGAAGTCCTGGACTGCTGCTTCATGTAGGACAGACTGGAGCTTGAGCATAGTTTCCTTGATGCGCTTTCTTAACCAGAAAACCTTTTTCTCTAATCAGCCTGCCTGCGATCAGAAAAAGCAGCTCCTTTGTGGCGTCCAAAGCAAGGTCATTTAAGACCAGACACCCCAACCAACCACTTCTCCTGTCTTGCAGACAACCAATTAGCCAGAATCTGACTTGTGAATGGTCTTTCCTTGGTCTGTATATGTATTCTGGAGAAGAGACTTTTTCCCTACAATATCCATGTGGCTGACATGGAAGAGGCAGCAAAGTCTCTCTTCAGACTGAATACTTCTCCCTGGAGATGGTGTGCTTGGACACAGACACATGCTGAATATTTTCTCTTCCAGTTTCCCTTTTCCCCTCTATTTTATTTTTCTGAGTCGCCCTACCAAACAGTTTTTCGTCGTTATGTTCTGATATGGAAGGCTTTTTTTCCCTTTTCCCTTTTTGAATTGACTCATATTTTCCAGCATCCACTGTTCTCTCTCCATCCTGCACTTTTCCTGCATGCATGCTCACAGCTGGCCAAGGGAGAGCCGTATGTTTCCTCTCTAAGGATCCAGCCTTGGCCTTGAGGTCTAGGTCGTAATGCATGAACCCTGCATGCATCAAAAGGACAAAGCACTATTTGGAGCCAGGGAATCCGAACTGAGCTTGTCGATGCTCCTTTTAAATTTCTTTCCTGTTTGTTTACTCGGGAGTCTTTTGATCTGGGAAGTCTGCCCTCCCCTTCCTTTGTTTCAGCCAGAATCCTTAGTGATGTGAACTGAAGTTCAGGGCAGGGAGGAGTAGTTCAAGAAATGCATATGGTGAAATGAAAAGCACGGGGAAGTTGTGCTTGCCTGAACTTAGATTATGGCTGCAGCACCAATACCTTGATGCTTAATTTGTAGGTTACCTTCGGAACACCTCCATATGCCCAGCTTCAGTGCATGGTTGTATACAGTACAGAAGGACCAGATATGTGCCTTATAATTCAGTGAGCCTGACTGGTTTGGCTTTGTTATGAAGATGGTGGCATTATGAGCCAATAAAAGTTGCAATCAAAGCTGTAGTTCCAGGAGTGCCTCCAAACTCTCTGCACTGTGCCACACTCTCCTTGTACTTGGCAGACTGATGCAGCAGCTACTTGATGGTCAGTGCACCTTTTGTGATCCAGAGCTGGGATCAAGCATTGTTCACACTCAGACAAAATTCTAGAGCTGACTGTCCCAGATTAGGTCTTCTTTCTGTAATAAGACTTAAATGTACTGCCCAGGATCAAAATATTACCCAAATTCAAGTAGAGGTGGGATGTTTGTTTTATACCTAGGCCACCCGTTAAATTTACTTTTTCCAGAGTAACTGTGGTTGTGCCTTCACCTTGCTGATCCATAGGCGGAGAGCACTGAAGGGAACAATGATTTATAGATCTATCATGATACCACAGATATACCATAAGAAAGTAACCTTTTATTATTATCCAGATGTACATCAAATCGTTTCGATATCAAGACCTGCCGGGGGAACTGTACAATGTTTTGCAATCGAACCTACCAGCAGCCAATGGCATCATGCATATTGTTAACACCCTAAGGAAAAAAACCAGCACTGACAACCTCAGAAACCCACAGGTACACAGACATTCATATTTCTTCTGTTTTATGGGATAGTGGAATAAACACTTAAAAAAATGTATTTTCATCATTAAACTTCCAAATCAGTGAGGCTTTTTTTAAATGGAAAAGGCTATTTATTTTGTTTTCAGCTCCTGGTAAGGCCTGTTAGGCGCTATTATGTCAGCGTGCCATTAAAAGTAGCTAATAGCACTGCATAAGCCAGATACAGACCTCGTAATG
The DNA here is from genome assembly GCF_000690835.1 of Fulmarus glacialis. Lineage (NCBI taxonomy): Eukaryota > Metazoa > Chordata > Aves > Procellariiformes > Procellariidae > Fulmarus > Fulmarus glacialis. The sequence goes on from NW_009218940.1 coordinate 27,006, forward strand.
ATGCTTTTACAGTGCTTGGATGAGTAGAGAGTTCTACTTTCATGAGTAAGATCACTCCCTTCACAGCAAATGAGCTCTTTTTCAGTTTTATCTTACAGAATATGTGTTTTACAGGATAAATATTGAAAAAGCATTTTTCACATAAAAATCAAATTAAGATTTTCTTTAATCAGTCTGTACTGCATTTTGAAATTATAATCAAAAAGTTGTCTTTGGATTAAAAATATGTGAAATGAGGACAAATAATCATTAGACTTTTGCATTTTGAAGTCATGTCTTGAATTTAAGACACTGGGCAGGGGTTTCAGGTTCAAGTACTGCTAAGCGCTTTTCCTGGTTAGCTGAGAGAAGTTTTTGCTATAGCTACTACATTGCTATGCCTGGGCATTTTTATATTGTTCTATATGCAGAAAGCAGGCCCTGTTACCTCCTACCTCCTTGCAAAAAAATTACTCATAGAATGACACAAGCTCTTGGATTGGGTAGGGTTTTGGTAGTAGTTTGCACTTACTTTACACCATTGTAATTAATCTATAAAAGCAGTCAGACTGTGTAATATTATGGTTGTATTTTGTGTGTTTAAAAAGCAGCTGGAGTGTTGTGTTGAGTGTTAGTAGCTCTTCAGCTCAAGTGCCCTGAGGATGGTGTATCAATTGTACAAGTTCTGGGTGTTCGTATGGATTTGGTTGTGCCCATCACCGATGTTTAAGTCTGCTGTCACTTAAGATGCTCTCAGTCTTATGATCTGCATGAGGATGTTTTCCAGAAAGGAGTGTCTGACGTCCAGAAGGGAAGCTGGACCTCTGTGTTTGTGTGCTCAGGTACCTGCAGGGAAAGGTTGCATCTACTCTGGGATGGCAGGACAGTGAGAGTGCTCCCTGCAGAGCTTGTCTTTCTCTGGACTCCTTCAGACATTTCCTTCCCTTGTGATGTTGGCTTTGCAATGAAGGCTAGTGATCACGTGAGCCATTTTTGGCATCAAATCTCTTTGTACCCGTGTCCCTTGGACATCATGTTCTGTGCCCCTGCGTGTTCTGTAGGAAGCACGTTCTGCCAAAAAAACATGCAGATTCCTGCAAATAAAGGTCAGACAAGTCCCTTCACAAGTTTTGATACTTGAAGGGACATTCCTTCTGTTACCTTTGTCTTCATGGGCAATGTGGCAAAAAAGAAGGCATCTCTTTCCTGTGTGTTTTCAAGAATATGCATACGCATTTTATTTTCTCAGCATTGGGACTCATTTGCAGGTGGCAGAGCAAACTCTTGTGCTCAAAGCACAGGGAGGCTTGAGATGTCAGAACAGCTCCACTGCCTAGCAGCCCAGAACTGATTTATAGAATCATAGAATCATAGA
>NW_009218941.1:0-904 GCF_000690835.1 Fulmarus glacialis
GTTTTCTTCTCGGAAAGCAGTTTCTTTCCCATAATAATGGTAACACTCTGCCCTCGATAACAGCTTGCGTCGCCCGCCGCTAAAAAAGTTAATACAGCCTAATTTAGGCTGAGACGAACCGCTCCGGGGGCCGGGTGGAAACTCTGCTTGCCCGCTCACGGAGGGACCGGCGCGGGCAGGAGCTGCCAGCCCTGTCCCCAAACGAGCCGCCGCTTATTTTATTTGTATCCTTCTTCAACCCCCACAACAAAGTGGACCACTTCTACCGTTAAAAAAACCAAACAACACCACAAAAAAACCCGAACAAAAAAACACCACCAAAAAACCTACTCCTGAGATTGAACAAAAGATCCTGAAAGTTTTTTTTTTTTTTTTGTCCTCCTGTACCGCGGTTTCATTATTTAATCTATGATGAGATCAGATTATCTGTACCCTTTAGTGAAGGCAGCAGACGTCTTTAAACTGGTTTAATTGATTTATCGTTTTTTTTTTAACAGAAAGTGCATTACATTTAACTGGTCTTGCAAAGGGCTTTTCTTCTCTTTACAAACCGAATTATTTTTAATATAAATTAATAAATGTTAAGATGCTATATCACGATATACCATCGTTATTAGCTTAAAAAAAGAAAACAATTTACATTCTATAGTATTCCGTATGATACAAAAGAAAACACACTTTAAATTCAATTACAGCAACTAAATGAATTTTATATTTTGACTGAAAGTGGTTGTGACAATTCCCACCAGCTACTTTTTCAACACGCGGTTGGTTGGAAACGGTGTAAGTGAAAGCAAACTCTGTCCCTTCGCCCTCTCCCCCCTCCCTCTGCACGACGACCGCAACAGAAAGTGTTTCAAAAATACTAATAAATAGCACGCGGGGCCGCTGCAGTTTCGGCCCG
>NW_009218942.1:0-9741 GCF_000690835.1 Fulmarus glacialis
ATAATAATAATAATAATAACGCAGAAAGCAAGTGATGCCCGATGCAATTGCTCACCACCACTGACTGACACCCAGCCAGTCCCATAGCAGTGATCACTGGGCCAACTCCCCCCAGCTTATATACTGAGCATGACATCATATGGTATGGAATACCCCTTTGGGTCCTAGCTGTGCTCCCTCCCAGCTTCTTGTCCACCTGGCAGAGCGTGGGAAGCTGAAAAGTCCTTGACTGCTGTAAGCACCACTTAACAACAACTAAAACATCAGTGTGTTACCAACATTCTTCTCATACTAAATCCAAAACACAGCACTGTACCAGCTACTAGGAAGAAAATTAGCTCTATCCCAGCCGAAACCAGGACAGAAGTCAAAGTAAGTACAGACTGATACAGAAGCATTTTATGGAAAATTGCAACACTGCCTTGCTGGAAATTCTTTCCTGTTTCAGAAATGTGAGAACGTAAGAAACTGGGATTGGTCTGAGTAACATGGAAAATACTTTACAGCTATGTGCTGCTTTGAATGCAGTATACATTTTTCATAGTTAAAAAAGAAAGCAAATTGAACTAACACTGAGCAGAACCAGAGATAAATGAGCACCTGGAAATACGACCACAGCACTCGGTGCAGCTTGGCTTGACATTTAGTTCAAAGCAGGTAAAAAAACCCTCACTCTTTGCTTTTTTCACTGTGCGCTAAATGCATTGCTCCCACCTGGGTAACTGGTTGCCGCTATTTTGTAGCTGCAAAATAGCACAATAATATAAACCATTGATTCGCCTGAGTGGCCAAGCAGCAGTGACAGGGCGAGAGCCTGTGCTGTGCGTCGCTCGGGGACAACCCTGCTTGCAGCAGCTCCTCTTCCTGCTCACGCTCCTCTGAAAAGCGACGCGGCATTAATGGAGCCGAAGCACGGATAACTTCCTCTCAGCACACACGGCTCTCTCTGGGGAGCAGGTCTCCTTTCTATTTTAAGCCATGTATTAGTTTCATGTTTCTGCTGAGAAGTGCGGTGGGGTAGCCCTGATTGCAGCAAGACCTGTTTCTGCGCAGGACCAGGTGTCAGCGCAGGAGTGCGGAGGACTTGGTTTGCGGTGAAACTGCTTGGTAGAGCAATCCAGCACAATTTAAATGCAGCTGATGTGCACATCATTATGAGAGGTAACAGAGTCCCAGGTACATCACCAAACTCCAAATCTGTCATTTCTACCCAGAGGAATGTGCTGCTTCTTCTGAGGCAGGCTGATGGAGCCAGCCAGCCGGGTCAGCCGAGGCGATGCTCGGATCCCTCTGGGCAGTGACCATCCCAACGCTGTGTGCATGTGTCCGGCTGCCCCTTGCCGTGCAGCGCAGGCTGCCCCGGGCCCCCCAGGTGTGGGCAACAGAAACTCCATTTTCACATACACGATGACTGTAGCAATGGTGGACGGCACATGTACAGGGGCTGTGATATGAATATGCAGGCACTTACATTTTCTATGCATCAACCCCAAATGTTGCAAAACCCAAAGTATTTCAAGTCACCATGGGGCAGCAGAGCAGTAACACCTGCGGGGAAGTACTCCGCTTGAGGAAATGCGTTTGTTTGGCGTGGAGCGACTTGCTGCCCAGGACAGCCGTGCTGTGCCCAGGCTTGTCCTGCCAAAACCAAAACCAGCCTGGCCGCCCCGGCTCACGGCGGCGGTGTGCTCTGACTGCTCCCAGCACCCTCCCCGGCACCCCCGTCCCATTTCCAAAACCCCAGGCGCTTGGGCTACCTCCCGACTTCTAGGTCTAGGGGCAGAAAGGGCCCCTGGCAGGGGAGTGGGGCCGGACCACGGGCACCCGTGTCGGGAGGTGGATCGCACCCTCGCCCGTGCCTGCTGCTCCCCTCATGCCTCCGCTGTGACTCACTGACGGCGAGCGCGATGACAAATCCGTCCTGCTCGGCTCTCGTGAGGCCCCGGGCCAGCGGCACAGTAGCTTTGGGGTGGAGTAATAATCAGCTAAAGAATTATTGTGTAATTATTAAATGTGGCAAAAATAATGGCCTGGAATGAGAAAACAAATGCTCCCTGCCCTAAGACCCTGAAAACTCAGTCAAGATTTTTGCAAACGGCATATAAGCACACGTGCCCACCTCCTGGGGAAATGAAAATCCTCCTCCACTGCTCAGAATCTGGCATAACCAGAGGAAATGTGGTCACTTGCACTTGCCAGGGACCTGCTTCAAACCTCACTGCAAGTAATGGCTTCCCACTGCCCCAAGTGAGTTTTAGATCAAGTCCAAAAACATTATTTCTGCAACAGTGCTGAAACGTTGAAGTATGGTAACAGTACTTTACATGAGCCAGGTCCAGAAGTCTGCATGTGTGAAAATCCCCTTTCCCCCTGTAGGGGAAAAATAGGAAGAAAGTATATAAATCAGGACACCAAAGTCCGTTATCCTTTTAAACAAAACTCCAGAAAGCTCTGCCAGCATTGCATACTGCTGTCAGAAGATACTGGACCCTTTTTAACAGACTACTACACGCAAACCCGCTGTCAGCAGCTTGCTGGCAAGCTCGTATTTGTGGTGAACAAATAGTTAAGTGCCAGTGTGCCTGTATCTGTGCGGTGAAGCCAGGGCAGACATTTCCTCCACATCCTCTGCCTCTGCTGCCAAAGCACGTGGCTTGCAGCTAAAGGCAGAGACATGCTTCACATGCCAGAGAGAGAATCCCCTGTCCCTGGGGGACACCCCGGGGTGGGTGGGCGAGAACTAAATACACCCATAAAGGTGGGCTCACAAAGCACGGAAGGGCTTGGAGAAATTGTGACAGTGGGGAGCAGATCGCCATTTGCCTCGGCCCAGCCCCGCTCTTTCAGGACGATGACGTGTCTCTGGGGAGAAGTTTGTTTGTGCCCCGTTTCCAGGGTTTGCTGGAGTTGGTGCGTGGCTGCCAGTTGATTTTCTTCCCTCTGACCGCAATGCTGCCGTTCTCCTCTGCTCCTCTCTGTCTGTGCTCTGGCGTGTTTACTGACGGCAGGGCTGCAGACCAGATCTTGAAGAGATGCACAAAGCATGACTCACCCGCGGCGGTGCAGAGACCATCGCAGTCCTGGGTTGTTAAACCCGAAACTTTCCTTTCCGTGCCCTGACTCTGCTGGTGAGCTGGGTCCTCCGCACAGACCTACGCTTGTACTCCTTGTTTTTCTTGTTTGTCTTCCCGGAAATCTTGTACGGAAAGGTTTTCAAGAGTCATTTTGGGTTGGCTCTGGATTTCTGAGCATAGAGCAACAGCATGTTTGGGGCGAGCTGGACATTGCTGCGCTCGCGCTGCTGGGGAGGGATCTCTGGCCCGTTGGTGGGGCTGTGCTGCCTCCCCACCACGTGCACCAGGGCTCTGCAAACCGCCCGAAAAGCCATCAGCTACGCCACACACCCAGGACATCCCCACCTGAGGTACCAGGTTTTATACCCTTGACTTTCACAGTTGCAGCTGTCTGTTAAGACCCTTGTAGACTTTGCAAAATAAACTTCACCACAGTGCTTTTCACCTCTTTTTGGACTGATGAATGCTTAGAAATGTCCTACTGGCAGTGCAGGTTCTTCCAAGGTGATGCATACCTAGGTTAGTGTTTGCTGTACATAGGCTTTCTTCTCCGCATCCCTTAGGTCCTTCAGAAGTGGTCTGTGAAGTACCCTCCGCAGTACCACTGGGAATCAAAACAGTGTCAACTAAGCATCGTTTATTGATTTAGTTAAATAATATTATTCAGCGTTTTTTCCTGATACTCTGATGACATCCGGGAGTCTCAAGCACCCCCCTGGACTGAGAAATATTCTAAGCTGTGGCAGAAAGACAGAATCTGAGGAATTTAAGCTGTAAGACCTAGACTTTGCTTAAAATGGCTCCGAACATCAGTGGCATGATGGCCCCGGATTTGGTACGTTTGGCCCTGGCTGGCACTCCTCCTCTTCAGGATGCCCCAGTCAGAGGACTGGGCTTTGATTTTTGCTGCCTCTTCTCTCGGGACCTCCCTTCGCCTGCCTCGGGCCGTGACTCATTTCCTCGTATGGCTCATCTCGTCCTGTCTGCTGCCGAGCTCACGGCTTGCTCTTCCCCTCTGCAGCAGCAAAACTTGTTACAAAAACATGTGAAGCTATCGTGTTGTTGGAAATCCTGCCTTTTCTTCTACAGCACACAGAGAGCCTTGTCTGTAGGCACCTTGATGAGGCTTCGTATACAGTCTGATGTGTAAGGAAAGGTGGGGAAAAAATCCAGTTATCTGCGTACAGACCCACTTTATGTTCCTGTTGTGCAAACATGCAGAGAGGCACTGGCGCTAATAACTCAGGAAGTAAAGTAGCCTCAAACTTCAGTATCAAAATCTTTGTATAAATTACTGTCTTAAGTGGCGATTGAGGGCAGATATCTCTGGCTTGGCAGTGCTACCGGCTGGGGTCCTTGCGGTGAGGGTCGCGCTTCCCGAAGCGAGCTGGCAGGGGGTTGGGGGGCACATTTTCCTGTTCTCTCTGTGAGAGACCATTCCCTCGTACATGCACTGCACAGCAGAAATCCAGTCCTTATATTTTTAAAGGTACGTGATCCTTTCTTTGCCAAAGAAAACGATCCTTTCCGGGATTGAAAACAAGAGCATTTTAGTTTTCCTCCTGCCTTTCTTAGATTAATTTTCACCTGTCACTCAGATACAGTTTGTGTCATTATTTATTGAGTCAATTTTAGGACAGAAGGCAAAGAAAACTGAGTGGTAGGAATCTTAAAATTATGCAATCTTCGATTAACGTAACTAAACTCTGGGATTTGGCTTCCTACCACTATAGGGGAAAATAAGGATTTCTTGGGTGGATTTTTTTCAATTCTTCATCTACTTGAATAGCCCACTGGTGACGTGCCAATGATTTTTTGTGCTTCTGTGAAGAGTTATTAGACCTTGCCACATCCAAAGAGATGCACTCATGGATACTGCGGCTGGAATTGAAGGCCTGCTGTCATGTTGGGCCCGATGCATGACGCAGCAGGATTGTGAAAGGGTACAGAAATGGAAGTTGGGCTGCAAAGTCAGTGTCCAGGCTGATCTTGGGTCGTGTGGAGAGAGACACATTTGGAAACTACCTGTCCTATGGATTTGCAGTCCTTATAGCTGAGAAACAACAAACTGCTGCTGACTCTTATCAGATGCATCCTATTTTTTCCCAGCCTTCAATTCAGTTTTAACAGATGAGACATGGCACTGTAGCAGTGGTGGTTCACTGCTACAAATAAAAACACCAGAGATGTGATCAGATGTGAGGCTGAAGCAGTGTGAGCTGCCATACTGTGCTTCAGCGTGTGTGCCTTTGGGTAATTTTGTGCTGCCTGGGAGAATTAAAACTTTCCAGTTGGAACATGGGGTGCTTCACTTCTTTAGGAATCCTCCAAATAAATCAGTAAGACTTGCAAGGTGCCTTGGAGGTAAACAAACTGAATAAAATCTGACCAAACGCAGAGGAGTGGTTCTCAAGGTTGAAAACTCCTTGGAGGGGATGTTTGTGCTAACGTATTTATCTGCAGGGTTCCAAATTCAAGACTGATTGCGATTAAAATCTGATGCACAGAGAGAGGCAGTTCTCCCAGTATACATGAGAGGACACAGCTGAAATGCCAGTAATGCAGAGCCCGTTTCATTTTTTTTTAATGCATTTACTACTAATTATAAACAGGAGCCGAACTGGCAGAAGACACATTAAGTCATGTTGGCAGAGTCTGTTGGTTCATTCCTTATTTTCTCTTGAAACACTGAAACGTGTGCCATCTGGTGAGGTCATGGCTTTTGTTTGCTTTTTTCTTTTTCTTCTTTTTCTTTCTTTTTCTTTTTCTTTTTTTCTTTTTCTTTTTCTTTTTCTTTTTCTTTTTCTTTTTCTTTTTCTTTTTCTTTTTCTTTTTCTTTTTCTTTTTCTTTTTCTTTTTCTATCTTTATCTTTTTCTTTTTCCTTTCTCTTTTTCCTTTTCCTTTTTCTTTTCCTTTCTCTTTTCCTTTTCCTTTCTCTTTTCCTTTCTCTTTTTCCTTTCCTTTCTCTTTTTCCTTCTCTTTTCCTTTTTCTTTCTCTTTGCCTTTTTCTTTTTCTTTCCTTTTGGAGGCAGAATAAACAGCTAAAAACTAATCCATGACCAACAGATTCCTACGTGTAGCTATGTGTGCGCACACACTTCATCCCTGACGCGACGCTTTCAGTTTCTTGCTGAAGAGAGCCAAGAAAAGCATTTAGGCAGAAGTGTGCTCTGGAGTGAGGGGAGCGCTGATCCTGCCGAGCAGTTCTGGGGCCCAAGGAGACCCTCGCTCTGCTTCTGCTCTTGTGGTGCCCGGGAGATTTAGCAAGCTGGTGGGGACAGGCACTGCCCTTTCAGTGCCAGGCGCTGGCCAGGGAACCAGGTGGTTTGGATGACTGTGGGGCAATAGCCCTCTGAAGACAATGTGGTTTGAAGTACTCAGTTCTTTCTCTCTTTGTGTAACAGCCCTGGAGGACTTCCATTAAAACCTGTATTTCCTTCAGAACGGCAGCTAAGACATATCAAACGGCTTCTGGAAGGAGGGTGTGCTGGTCCCCCCATCCAAGTAAAAGCGATCACTGGATCACTGGACAGACCTTTTCAAACAGACCTGACCATTCTCAGTTACTGTATTAGAAATGTGGCATTATAGTCTTGGTCCTCTCTTGATGCTTTTTTTTAAACTACTCACTGCTTCGAACTGTGGTTAAGTGATGGGGTCTGCCAGTATCTGCCCCATGTAATCAATGAAGAGAAGACCTTGTGAATTATTATTACTATTATTAGCAGTTGACATTCTGTGTCAGGTTGAGCATCACGACAGAGTGTGGTCTTTTCTAAAGAGCCTGTGCTTACACCATATCCTTAAAGGTAAAAAGTTTATTGAAAGCCTAAAACTGAAAAAAGGTTCTTTTCAATCCATTTAAAAATACATACAGATTATAGTTTGCTTTAGATGTGTGGATTCCTAGGCAGTATGGCAATAAGGAATACTTTTTCAGCACCATGCCTTCTGATGTGATCTGGCCCATTTTGAGCATTTGCCCAAGCTGACCGGCAGCACTGGAAACCCTCTGACCACGTTGTCCTTCCTCTCTGTGTGCCTGGAGGACTTCTGGGGTTACGTTCCCCAGGCTCTTTGCAATGCAGTAATCAGAGTTTCTCTGACATTCTTTGTCAATAGGTTGGGGGAAAACTGGCCACCCCAGGACCTGCCCCCCAGGAAGGACTTCTGGGGAGAAGTAGTAGCTATGAGCTGTCCTGCAGTGAAGGCATGGCCAAAGGATTTCCAGAAACAAACAAGCCGAGAGATGGTTAGCTGAACTGTCAACTAATGCAAGCTCAAACCAAGGTGTGACACAGAGCATTAGTGTTTTGTTGTGATGCTTTGTCAAAAGCGACAGACTGCTGTGCCCAAACCTTGTCCCACCTGACCATTAGAGGAGCAGTGGCAGGGACTATCTACATGATGTGAATACAAATTCACAGTGGAAAAACCCTCTAGAAAAATGCCTGTTTAGGGGGGAAAATATCCTCTTGTCTTAGGTTAGTGTCAGACCTCCCTGGTTCTCCTGCTTTCTGCATTTTTGGGATTATTTCTGTTTGTTGGTATGCAGGGAAACATTTACCCTGGGTCAGCTGCTGTGCTGCTGTATGAGCCATGGAGTCAGCAGGTCTGGGTGAAAACAAGCCTGGGGAAGCATGGAATGGGAGATGGGGGTGCATCAGCTCCCAGCTCCTCCAGTCTTGGGGAAACAGGCAGCCAGTGCAGGAGAGGTGCAGCCGCAGCAACCCTCCTGCCAGACCCAGGCAGTGCTCCCAGGGTACTGCTGGCAGCTCTGTGATTTCAGCCGCACGACCTTCCTATGGGTTACACAGGTGTATTGGCATCCACCCAGCCGATGTGAGCCTTGCAACCTGCAGAAACAGCAGGTTTGGGTGAGAAATGCGTGTTTTGCATCACTTGCCATCCTCCCTTCGCACGCAGCAATGTGTCTGTCACCTGCTTGCTCTGTACTCAGTGTTAATTAATTTCTAGTAAAATGAAAATTAAACACACGTTACAAAAAATCTTGAGCATGAAACAAATCTCTGTAGACTTTAATTTGATACGTCATAAAGTTTTTCAGGCAAGACCAGGAAGACAGCATCTGATTAATCTAATATGCAAATACAAACCTGTTAGCAATTCATGCTATCAAATACGAATAAGACAGTGACAAAGCTGAGATTTATTTCTGGGTGATGTGAAGTAGTCTATCTCAGTCCTTAAGAAATATGCAGGGAGGCACTGGCTCTGCTGAAGAAAGACTTTGAGAGGGGTTTTCAGAGGGGAATCTCAGGGTTTACAAAGAGAATATTTAAAGACAGCGCATCCTCACTCACAAAGGATCAGTAAAGGAGCAAGAAAATAAATGTCTGTGCATGTAGGAGGTAGCTTTGCTTCCAGCCTGAATGGAGCTGGATGCTCTAGGAGAGCCAGAGTCCAAATAACTCCTGGTTAGGAGAAAAAGAGAGGAAAAAGGAAAAAAGGATTGAAAAGCTGCTATGGGATCATAGCCATTTCCATTGCATTTTCCTTCATCAGATGAAAAGATTTCCTGGAGTTTTACCTCTTTTTTATTGCTGATTGATGGATGGTAGTCTTGAAGTCTTTCCCTCAAACAGTTTTGAATCCCCACTGCTGTAATCTTGGTATCTTCATACTCCTCCACTTTCTGGCCCTCGCCTGCAGTAGAGTGGCACTCGTTGCGGCACTTGGTCAGGGGGTTGAAATTCCTGCCAGCAGCCCCAGGTCAATTTGTGCTGCTTCGTGGGGGGATCAGAGCTCCCCCTGTTCGACCCTGTAGCAAAAAGGGTTTGATGAGAGAGGTTGGGGTGCCCGGGGAAGGAGCCGAGGCAGAGAGAGGAAGGGTAGCCCATAGGGCCCAATGGCAAAATACGGCACGGTTTTCAGTCCAGGGAACCCAGGTGGATTTTACTGACCTTCGCTACGAGTAGGAAAAGTGGCATTTTTCATTTGCCGTTCTTTGGCACCGATGGTGTTTTACATTCAGCAATGCTCCCATCCCACAGACTGGATGTGCCTGTCCTGTACTGAAAGACTCTGTGTGAATGCCATGGCCGTTTTCATGGCACTCAAAATACTTAAAAATGCAGTATTAAAATAAACCACAACCACAACAATCTGGAACATATGCATTGCTGAAGAGTCAGCAGCATACAAGGCTTGGACACCCAGCACAAGGAAGAGCAGGGTCTTTGCTGCCTTGTGACACGGGGGCTGTTTTCCCCTATTTGTAGCACAAACTCTTGTGTTTGCTGTGAGGAAGACCGCGTTATGCCCCGTTGCCGACATAACTTTTCTTCTTCCCTTTTTAACTAAATTTGAAAGGCTGAGGAGTGCATGTGAAGGAATGGGAAAACCAACTAATCAGATCTGAATTAATTATTTTTTCCTAGAGCTCCCTCCGCATGGGGAAATTCGCGTCCGACAGCACAAGCTGGGAGCCCTGGAGCCGGCAGCGGCTTTCCGAGGGGTCAGAGCTTCTCCGGCCCCTGTCCGCCCCGCACAAGCTGTGGCTCGCGGGCGGGCCAGGCTGCTGACGGGCAGCCCCGCCAGAGTTCATCTTTCCCTTTTTTCCCCCAAAGCGGCTTACCTTGTAGCCATGGCAACTCGCTGCCAGGAGCAGGCAGTCCCAGGAGCTGGCGCTGCCTGCGGCTTCCC
>NW_009218943.1:0-2690 GCF_000690835.1 Fulmarus glacialis
AAGGTCCCTTCCAACCCAAACTATTCTAGTCTATGATTCTATGTAATAAATAAAAATTAGAGGCAAAGAAAACTGGATATCAGTTAAGAAATGCCTTTGCTAATGACAGATAAAATAATTCACTGATGAAAAAAAAAAAAATAGCAATCATTCAAAATTTTTTCCTTCTGAACAGGTTTTTTAAAATCAAACTGGCAATGAAGATGTTCTCATATTTTTTAACCAGTTTTACTATTAAAAGGCACATATGGAAACCTCAGCTGCACATAATTTGTATTACCTGCAGCTACTAACAGCTTACCAGAAATTTAAATAAAACTTCAAAAAATTAAGCCAAAGAATTGAAAAGCACAAGCATAAAGCTAAATTACTTGAGAAAGAATTCATCTGTTTTAGATATCCTAAGTCAGATATTTTCTTTTGAGCTAGAAATACCAGATTCCTTTCTTAGGAAATGGAGAAAAGGCATACCTTTAGAAAGGGTTTGGGTTTTTTTTTTTTTTCATCCCAGAATAAGTGTCCAGGATGGCACCTCTGCACAGAAGCCTTTGTCTTCTCAGTAGATCAAACAGAGAGCCCAGAGTGACTTGCGCAGTCCGGCATATTTCTCTAAGCTACCTAAGATTAGGTGCCTAAAGTCAGGTGAGAAAAATCATCTCATAAGTGTCTATGATTTTCAAAAAGTGCTTGAGTTGCAGTAGAAAACCTGGGGGAGTTTTATCAACTGATTATTATGTAAATATGAAGATGGTGAAAGACTGCATCGAAAATATGAAAATGAACATGACTTTGAAATGTAATACTTTTTGTTTCACTGCCTTGCTCTCTACCAAATGAAAGGGTTTGCACTGTACTGTCCTTTACTCCATAAACAGAGGATTTACAAGTAAGAAAATAGCTTAAAGAACAGAAGCTTGAAACAAGCTAGCTTAAAGAACAAAAGCAATACTGTAATCCCTGTAGAAGACTAAAAGAAGTGCAAATTATTTTCTAGAAACTAAACAAATGCATCAGTAATAGGAAGTGAATAAATGTCAGATACTGGTGTTAAATTACTGCAGAAATTGAGGATAATGTCAGACAATCTGGGCAGAAAATGTATATTGCAGATTCTTCTTTTCAAAGAATTGAGAAGTTAGTAGCAGTGGGGTAAAAAATGAAAGCCTAGGAAGTGATACTGTGGAAAAAAACAGATGTTATCAAAGCATTGGAAATGTCAGCTGCCTGCTGTCTCATCTTCTCAGGTGCAATAAAGAATTCTTTAAACAGCTTCACCCCCTATATCTTTTATATTATTCTGGCCATCTGGAAAATAATGGTATTTTAGAATGCACTATCAAACTTAACCTAGAAAGAAAGGTCACATCAAAGTTTTCATGTCAAGTGGAAGTCGGAGTTATTTTAGTATTCTTTTAAAATATAGATGCCAATTAAAAGTTTGCCTAACAACTTATTTTTTATAGATAATACATTTTAATAGCAACTGATGTCTAACCAGCTGACTAGGATGTATTGCAGATTCAAAATCCTAAACATACTCTCATTGTACATTTGGTATTTTTTTTTCTAAGATTTTCAAATACATAGTGATATGAGAACATTATTACGCGTAAAAGTTAAATCTGTTTAAATGATATTTTTGACCAAATATACATTTTATATCCTGTATTTTGATGGAGAGCTGGAACTTATGTTGTCACATGAATTTGGATTATTCATGTTATGGAATCTCAGTCACCCTTGAAGCATATGCGATTTCTTCATTTCCTTATGTCAAGCAGAAGATTCCACTTTGAGATACATCCTGGAGGAAAAAATAATAATAATGACAGGTTCTGCTAATAAAAATCCCAGGTTAATTTTGCCACTCAGCGCCAATACTTAATTGAAGATCATTGCTTGATCTAGAATATTGATTTAGGTGATTGAATATGGATTTAGGTGATTGATTCTGACTCAGAAATTGCTCAGGAAGTCTTCTTTGGATATTCTCATTTTACATTTTTTTTTTCCCTAGTAGCAATAAATACATTTTTTCCCTTGTATGTTCTGGGAGAATTTTGAAGTATTTAGATTTTGACTATGATGAAATTATTGGTAGTTGAATCAATTAAAAGAATGAGTTCAACATAATGCTGATACTAAATCTTTTTCTCTTTCATACTGCTAATAAAATGCATTAATATCTCTACTATTATGTGAAAAATCCTGTAATGTAATGAAACAGAAGAAGAAGCCGGGGCAATGGATGATATATAGTAGTGATATCAAGCATGCAACTGATTTCATAGTTAAGATGCTTACTCTCCTGACCCCAAACCTCTAAAAAGCAAATGCTTATAATATATGCATTTTCTGCATTTCATCAATAATCAACCCAAAATACTTCATATATCTTACAAGAAAAATTCTATTCAAATAGTATATAGAGAGGCTTTACCCAGTATGGAAGTGTATCGTTCCCTCAAGCTGAGCATGGTAAGAACAATTCTATTGAACAGTTTAAAACAGGAGATGGTAAATAATAATGTTGAAGTCTGTGGGAATCTGAATCTGAAGTTGTCTATGAAGGGATATTTGGGTATTCTTCTGTCTTGGAGAAAAAAATAATGGTGTGTGGATTGATAACTCACATTTTAAAAGCTATTGATTTGGTATAATTGGCCTGAGAATATTTCTTGAGTAATTTT
>NW_009218943.1:2720-37519 GCF_000690835.1 Fulmarus glacialis
TAAAGGAATCTTGAGTTTATTTAAATAAATCAGAATCCGCACTGCACTTCAATACATTGTTATGCAGAGATCACAAAATGTCATTAGACTGTGGAAAAGAGGAAGTTCTATACTTGAAAAAACAGACTCACAGATAAAGAATAAAAAAGGCTGAGAAATACAACAGCGACTATGATTTCCTCTAAGTCAACATAAGACTTTTTCTTATTGCAGTCACCTTATGGACCAAAGATATTTAGTGCATCTTATACTATGCTTGGGAAAGCAATATTAGCAAACAGTGCCTCTTAGAGGAGAAGTATATCCATATACATATTTAAATACAGATAATTTATTCACAGTATGTGAATTGATTGTGAAATTAAATTGTGAAATTAAAAAGGATTTCTATACATGTTAATGGGTAAGTATAAAGAGCAAGATCTCCAAAAGGGGAAAAGGCACTTAATTGTCATTGTATGTGAAAAATCCAAAGTGTTGATTTTTCAAAATCTCACCCAACTGTTGTTTGATATTCAAGGTGATGGCCGGTTTCTTAAGTCTCTGTCTAGTGAACAGCTTAAATCTTGTCTACAGGAGCTGATACAGTAGGTGAATTTAGATCAAACATGATTTTAATATATAACATAATATACAAAACTGAAGGAGGTGTTGATTTTATACCCTGTAGGCTGGATATAAGCATCCACCTGGGATATGGATAATGTGGATTGTTTGGCCCATTAAGTAAATAAAAATTATAATAAAGTCTTAATTTTTAGTTGTGGAGATTTTATCTTAAACAGAGAGTCTTTCCTGGTACCTTTAAGAATATCCCTTTCTTAAAGTTTGTCTGACTTTAAATGTTTTATTTTTCTAGCTGGCAAAGTACCAATGTCCTTTTGTCTGTTTTGCTTTCTATCATTATGTAAAAACAACCTCAGTATTTATTTTTCTTATCAACTGTTCCTGGAAATCCTAATCCACACATGCACAAAAAAAGTAAATGGCACAAATACTATCCACATTTCTAATAAAAAAAAAGTATATATTTGCTTTAAGGAAAGATTCAAAACTCTGACATATCTTGCAACAAAATCTCACCTTTCAGTATCGATGTCCTCAAAGAGATTTTGTATTTTGCTTGACAGTCAGATCTTAAACTAATGTACATTAGCAGCAAGTATTTTCATGTCATGGGAGAACTCTGCCGTTGCCACCTGAGGTTCTAATTACACAGCCTTGGGGACTGCATTATGAAATGAGTCGCAGAGTCAAGTCAGAAATTCTTGTCTGATAACTAATGTTTAAACTGTGTTTAAAGTTCTCAGTGTGGTTGTTGAGAATAATCTCCATCTCATTGTTCTCATTAGTTGCAAGTACAATTGGGACACAGGTTGCTTTTAAGGTTTTTGGTGGGGCTTTTGGTTCTTTTAAACTTTTAAATTGTTCAAACATTCAAATATACTAAAAAAGTGGTAAGCAAATTTGAAGTTCTGCTCTATTGCTATTTAGAAATCTGTGCCCTTTTCAGAATAGTAGGAATTTTATTTGGGAAAAAATCTAAAACACATGAAACGTCTCACTAAAAAGTGAAGCTAATATATTTTAACCTTAAAGATGGAATAACTTTGCAGAGAAAACAATAAGCATCTCTTTGACAGAGAAATAATGATACATATTGTCAATGACACATGTAGAGATACAAAAATATATATTAGTGAACTTTTTACTTCTATGTCTCAATCATACAACTCATGATAGCTTATCATGAGATAACACATCCTACATTAAGTTACATTGACATTGCTGTTTTATGATATGATTTTTTTCTTTTTTAAATGACCTCAACCTTGTTACAAATGTTTCCCAAGCCCATAAACAAAAAGTTTCTAGATCAACTAGAGTGTACATGTTTGAACTATCGTCAGACTCAGTCAAGTGTATTGGTTTTTTCAATAGAAGTTTAAGATATTCTGAAACATCATCATCTGAGGAAGGGAACAAAAAGATACACTTGGCAAAACCATGAAATTTGCTTCTAGTCTTACCATCTTTAGTTGCAATTTGTGTAAATCCATTGATTTCAGCTAAATTACTACATATTTGCACATTGGTGGGAAATGGCAGGCATTTCCTCACTTTTACATATTTCTGTATTTCCTTCAATATCTGTCCAATGACATTTCAGGGAAGCTAAAACTGGAATACAGGTCTTGCTAGCTAGTGGTCCTGTGTATTATACCACAGAGTCAGTCTCCTTTTTCATTATTCCCCCTATAGGGCTACAGCCCTCCTTTTAAAACCTGCAGTGTTTCTGTGATTCTTTCTCTTGTTATTACAGAACACAATGATCCTTCTCTGAAGGATCTGGTCACTGTAATGGGAAAATATAGTACTCTTCTCAACCATGGATGATAATAGCAATGTCAAGGCCCTAGATAATCCTTTAAGAGATGACATATTTCTTAACAATGTTCTTGATTTTTGGGCAGCAGCTGCCATGCACTGCCATATTCCCAGATACCAAAGAAAATCACAGTGTTAAGGACTATTTTTACAGTGTTTTTCTAACACACTACATTGTACCAAGCAGACAAAGTTTCCAAGTGGACTTCAGTAAAAGTAGTGTCCTAATCCCCTGTGCTGTACTATCATGCTTCCCTAAAGAAGAAAAGAAGCCTTCCCATTGTGGGGGGAATCACAGCAACATTACTCAAGGCTTCCTCCTTGCTGGTGTGAATCTCCTTGCAGCTTATTTTTTTTTTTCCCCTGACATTGAAAAAAAAATAACATGAGGCAGTGCGCCAGTACTAACTGCTGTGCCTTTGTTTAAATGGTGGGGTCCATTTACAGTCTGATGAATGATACCCATGCTGGAAAATCTAGAAAAGTCAGAGCATTTGGTTCAAGAATGGGCCTGTGGTTGTGTGTATTCTTTAACTGTTGGGAAGCACAGCTTAGGTTTGTGCCAGCTAGCAGTCTGCCAGCACACAGATAAGTTTCAGGGTTCAGAAGAGGCTGAAGATTGTCTTCCATATGCAGTTTGGGTGAGGTCACCTTGGGTTGGCAGAAAGAGCCTTAGGCACAAAATCTGAACCCTGACACTTTTTCTCACAAAATAAAACTTGTTCTGTTTTACTTACATGGATTCTATTCTCTATGGCTGAGAGGAAAGCAGTATTCCCTTCCCAGACTCAACCAAAAAAACCCACATTTTACTTAGTGAACAGACTATACAATCAATACAGAGATGTTTAAAAGACATTGTTGTAGTAGCAGGCGTATAACAATTTATCTGATTGCATGTAGCTTTCATGTTTTGTATCATGCATGTCCAGTAAGAAAAAAACCCTACAATTCTTTCTTAAATAGAACTATCCTTTGATTACATTCCAGATACAACTTGTTCTTTTTTTTCAATTTTGTTCCCCAAGTGGTCTATTTGTATGTGGTGCACAAATGTTAAGACTTGCAATCTCCCCACTGGTATTAAATCCCACTGAGATAAACACAGCAGCCTGCTTTAGTCAAGAAAAAATGTAGACTGAATATTTTTTTTTCAACGTAAGTTATAACTCTGTACCTGGCTGACTATCCCTGTTAGAAGAGAGAGTTTTTATGAGAAATTCATCCTGTGTATGAAAGGTCAGATTCAGAGGCTAAGTGTTCTACAGCAAGCCTCTAGGCTTGTTGTTACAGAAGCCCAAAGGAGGAAAAACATGTTGAAGTCAAGCAATAATGGGAAAAGAGAAACAAAAAAAAGCGTTCTGGAGGAAAAAATAATACCCACCTCCGTGTTCTCAGAGGAAGAGCAGACAGGAAGAAAAAAATCCAGGGAAAGAAAATCTTTATTGTAGAAGATTTAAGTGTAAGAGCCTGTATCAAACAATGTAAATAATTTATATTAAAAAAAACAACAAACCAACTAACTTTATCCCCCCCCCAAATGATTATCGGAATATATTACGATTATTCATAAATTAAACTATAAAAAAGAGTACTTAAAGATTCCAAAAATATTAGGGTATAGAAAACCACAGTGAAATCACCTATACAATTTAACCTTGCTCCAAGGTGATGTTATGCAATAATCATATGATTATTTTTTATTTGTGATCTTGAGTGAACCTGAGGACCCACTTTACTTGTGAAAACACTACTTCTTACCCCCTCCCACTCTGCATACGCAACAGTGACTAAAATACAGCCTAAAATGATGAAATTTGGACTAGAGCAGAGAAATACTATCAGCTGATACTCGTCATATATTTCATTGCAGATGAAAAAATATAAAAATTATTTCTCTCTCACATGAACATACTGTCTGGTTTGTTTTTTTTTTTTTTTTACATCAGCTCCCAGACTTGTTGCTTCACACTCCCTCTTTTCTCTCATCCTCTCACGCCTAGCACATATCATGGCCATTACTTTATGGATTAGAAAACTGGTATTCAAGGATGGTTCTCACTGCTGCAGTCAATTATCCAAAGAAAGAAGGCTGGTTTATATTACTTGCTCCTATGGGAATTTGAGGTGGTTTTGGAATGTGATAGGACATGCCCAAGGATACCTGTGTATGACAGCTGGGAACCTGCACACTTTGAAAATAACATCCTGATTCATAATGAAACGAAGAAAAACCAAAGAAATAACAAGGATGATAATTAAGTTCATTACATGTAAGTTTGCTTACTAGTGCAGTTAGTCTAGCTGCCATCCTAAGGATGACAGCAGCACTTGTCAGAATTAAATTACTGAGAGTATAAACAGTACAGAAGCAGCTGCCAGTCAGACTAGCAAGAGTCTGTCCACTGCCTATTACAGGGCTTGCTGTTCTATATGCTTTGAGCCAAGGTCACTTTTTTTTGCCTTATGACATTACGAGATAGGTATTTTCTTACCCTTATAAATGCAAAAGACATTATAATGGCTGCTCTGAGTGCCATGACTATGTAGGTATGTAGGAGTTAAAAGCAGTCTATTCACTTATAATGAATGTAGGACATACTTGACAGTTATTAATCTGTACAGTAATTAGTATTAGTCTTGCAAACTGAAGATAATGTAAAAGCTTTTCCTGAAATATAAAATGTTCCAATGGTTCATAATTAACAAACAACTTCAGTTTCTGATAAATAATTCTCCTTATTATTACAGGTTGTGCCTAATTACTGTGAATGAATAAAAATTGATTATCCTGTCCGGATCATATAGCAATATTTTTGACAGAAGCATTTCTCTTCTGTGTATTCATTTTCTTTTTTTTCCCTTTTGTCAACAAATTTCTGAAATATCCTTCTTTCAACACTGGTAAGAAATTTAAATTTAGTCTAGGTTATGAGCACCTGCATGAAAGACAGGAAGAGTAATGATATTGTTACTGTTAAAAGAATAAATTAGTCTTGTAAATAAGTTCATATTCTGGAATATGATTTCATATGCCAGAATTTATGAAATGTCCTGATACTGAAAACAATCTTAATTATTACATCATTTTCTAATGAAATAGTATGACTGTCATTCTGGTGCTATTAAAAGCATGAAGTGGGTACAAATCACCGTGGCTGTTGGAAAACACATTTAAAAGGCAATTAGAATATTTTTATTATTATTTTTAAAGTGTTCTGTGATGGAGACAAACTTCTCCGGTAATTCATGTCTAATTCAGTTTCAAGCCACTATCTATGAACCACATATATTTTTACACATATAAACTATTTATATACCAATACACATGATGCTGTTTCCTTTAGTAACAGCTTAGCACGCAGGAACTATTGCTTTATATCACTGATCAAGACTAAACAAAGAAAAAAATATATAACATGGAGAAATAATCTGTACATATGTGAAATCAAGCATTGTGTACATGATATTATATATTGACATCTAATGTTGAACTATTGCACTTCAGGCCAGTTAAGGTTAACCCTTTCACCATACAAAGAAAATGCATTGCAACAAGTGGTCCTCCTTATAAGTTGTTTTGATCAGACTATTTGTATGTGGTTACAAGCATAACAACTGAACACCATGAATAATGTAGGGCTCTGCATGTGGAGGCAGAAGTCAAAATAATGAAATTGTAGCCCAGAATAAAGATCTAACTAGCCTGCAACATTTTAGAAGGCAGTAAAACTAGTAAAGGTAGATAACTAAGGCGGACTACATAAAGTGGCCTCCCTGCGTACTCTGCCTTCTCAAAATTTTGATTTATCCTATGTTGTTGTCCTTAGAAAGAAGGCTCAAACCAAAGTGAAGGTATTTATCTTTCTATATGAACAATCAAATCTACATAAAATTCCTTTTCTCTGTCATGACCTTTATCTTAAAGACGAAGAAATTGAAACAAACTACCACAACTCTTCCAAATAAATAATTTTCCTTCTGAAAAGTCAGTTCATGTCTAAAGGTAAAAAAACCCCAAAACCTAGGCTTTAACACCCATGGAAACATTACAGGATGCCATTAAAATATAAACTAGAACATGATTCAGCCTGTAATTTTCTCACTGGATCATACTGTCTTTTTCTCCCTTTTTCTCCCTTTTCTCCCTTTCTTTCCATCACCTAGTCATGTAAGTGATAACTTTTTTTCTTATTTTGATTCCTAAACAAGTAATTAAAATAAATATTTAAACCTCTTAAACCTCTCATTTCCTATACAGTGCTTGTACACGGAACTAATTAAAATTGTACCTTTCTTCCTTATTCTTCCAATTCTTAACATGATTTAGGTGAATTAATCTGTAGATTTATTTAAAAAAATCATCTTCTCACCACTTCTAAAGCCTCTTTGATAGAGTTGGATGTGGTAATGCAATGTCTGTTGACAAGAACTTGTCCTATTTCTAGAATAATGTGTCATATATCAACCCACAGGTGTCTATACTCTTTTTACTGTTTGGGTATGGTGGGTGTAATGCTATATTTGCAATCAGATGAGCATATTCCTGATGTATTGGCAGCTAATGAAAGGGCATCTATTCCAACCATCCAGCAATGGCAGCGTTGAGATTTCAGAAAATATAGAAAAAAGTGAAATATTCCCTGGCAACTTAAAGCAGCCGATGACACTGAAATAGAAATATGGCTGGACTCTGTTTCTTTAATGGGAAATATTGGAAAAGCTTTGTTTTCCCAGTTTGTAACTGTCAACTCTCTTCCCCTCCTTTCCAGAAAACCTCAGAACTTACAAGGTCACCAAAAAGAGTAGCCTCCTCAAAAATCAAAAATCAAACCCCTAACCCCATAGGTGATTTAATGTGTCCTTTTCTTGTTTATGTCAGCCTTCTATGCCCCAGTCTTAGGTTTGAAGAACTGATCTTCAGGGGAAGTTTAAAATTTAGTCTCCTTCTATTTTGGTTACCTATTCATGCCAGCCTACACCACTCTAATGACAAAGAAATGCTTTTAGAAGGAAATGTTAATGTTTTATTTAAAAAATGAAAAATTCTTCTTCTTCTTATGAGGGAATATTCACAAACCCCACTTTAGTAAATGGAATGAGAAAGATATTCAGGAGAAAAGCAATCACTTTTATTCTATTAATGGAGGTACCTAGCTCCCTCCACTGAATATATATGGAGCTTGATGAATCAGTGAACTTAGTGGCCTGGATTTATATGCCAAAATTAAGTGAGATGGATCATACCTCTGTGATTCTTATGAGGAAATCTTCTTTCTGCAGTTTCCATCAAGACAGAAAAAAAAATACGTTGTTGAAATTATGGTAATGGGGAAAAAAATACATAAATAAATGAAAAGAAAGTGTTTTCTGTTTGTTGAACTACTGTTTCAAATATATATACTTGTAGTGTTAAACAGCTTTCACATAAAAAATAGGATAAAATGTCAATGATGTCATTGCTTCTCAAAACTAAATGCATTTTATTGCAGAGCCAGGGCTATCATCGCCTTACCTGGTCATTATTAGTAGCAAAACTTAGGAAATCACTTACAAGGATTTCTTTTTTTTTTTTTTTTTTTTAAGTTAGTTACTTATACTTAAATGTTAAAGGTATGCAAAAGTTCACAACTATGAATTACTTTGAAACATTTTGGAACTAGAAAAATGGGCAATGAATTTTATATTCTGACATTTTGCAATGATTGGTGCTGTAAGAAACAGCTCTTAAATATAGTTATACCTTGATGAATATCAAATGCTTTCTAAGATTTCTGAACCAATGTAAATTTTAATGATTAATTACATAGAATTAATTCTATGAACTCTCACATTGAGAAAATTTTGGTTCAGACTGTTTTTATATGTAAGTTAAATATGGTTTTCCATTGAGATTGTCATGTTTTAGGGTGAATCCACTGTAATTTGTAAGTAATGCTGTAGTGCGGCCTTCTGAGCAGACTACAAACAAGAAACTTGTAAAAGGCGGGCAAAAAAGAAAGACACAGACTAATTCTGCAAAATGTAGTGGTGTGGCCATGAAGGAAAGGCATTTTATCTTAATCTTCTATCAATTTACAAACTTTGTTTTATCAAATTATTTATAAGGTATCAAAATATAATCTATTTTTTGCTTTATTCCACATTCAGTACTACTATTGCATCATGGTGCTAAGCAATCTCATTTCTCATCAGTACAGGAGATAAGATCATTTAGCATTAGAGAAAGTATTCACAGTTGCAGGACCTGGAGAAAGGAGAAGTGGGATAGATGTGTATTTATTTGCCTTTATGTAAGATGGTGGCATAAGGAGCACTACACTGGAGTTTCTTAATATTACATAAACAGCTGTAGTGGTTAGAGAGGAAAGGCAGTAATGAATTATTAATACAGATCCATTTTCGAATAAGTCTAGAAGACCTATGTGACATCTGCTGAAAATCCAGGTCACTGGGTTGAGCAGCATCTGTGTGAAGCTGAGTATCAGTTCCTATGCGTGATTTGAGCTCTTTAGGTCCCCCTTTCCCCATCAGTCAGTTACTTGAGTAAATTCTGATCAGTTTGGCTTCAATTGTGAACAGAAAATTACAATGGCCCTTCTGAAAAAATAAACATATTCATTATAGTTTCACCAGATATTTAGATTTTAGATTTTTTGCTTTCAGTTGTGTTGAGTAGTAATTTTTCTAAAAAAAAGGTAAGATAGGAAAACTGAAGCAGAAGGCAAAAAGAAAAATGTTAAAGTATTATTGATGCTTTATATAACAAGTTCTGAATTTTTTGAGTTTGATAAGTAGAGCAAAGTCTGCACTTATCCATAATATGGAATCATATGGAATCATACCGGTATTCTAGAATAATTGGTGTGCTGGGAGCTGCTGTAAAACCGTATTTATTTAGGGATAAGAAGAACTCCCCTTCTTAGAGATAAGGAATATTAATTGGCCTGGCAAGGTTTGAAGAGCAAAAAGGATAACAGCACAGAACTCAGAGCCAATAAATAATCCTTCTATGCAGCTTTCATCACAAAAGCAAATCGGCAGTTAGAGATGCTATTGAATGTTATAAATACTGGGAAATGTAGAGTTATAGCTGCCACTTAATCCTCACCCAGGCAGTATCCTCAAAGTAACTCTATTACTACCACATATTTTTAGGCTGAAGCGACTAAGTCCATGACTTCCCTCCCCATTTTATCATGTGCACATCTTGAACTTAGTAAGCTACTGAGCTGCATGTACACATACATGTGTTTCTGTGTGTAATCACCATTGTAATGCCCGCGCCAAGCCAGTCTGTTCCAATAGACTTGTCTTTTCATCTTGTGTTGCTGCCTATACCTTGTACAAAAAAGGTCGAAAAAACCTAACAAGTCAGTATTTGTTAGCTGCTCTTACATTTTGTATCATCTTGCTCAGCTATTAGATGACTATATAGGTCACCCAATACAAGACAATCAGAATTAAGCAATTTTGCATATTTAATTTCTATAGTTTCTCACATTTAATACATGAATTAACACTAAATTGTGCATATAGTTAATTTGTTCTGATTATCTGACATACACCGGAATCGTTCATGAGCCAGACACAAGATCCAACTCTGGAAGATCCTAACATGCTATTTATGAGAAACCAAGGAGGGCATATGAGGAAAGGAATCAGCTTTCAAGCACAGCATTGTTTATTTGGGTTTTTAGTATACCAGCAACTATCATGCAGACTTACAAAGCCACTCATCCATGTAGAGCTCAAAGGCAGAATTGTGCACCTGGGATGTAATGAGACATTCTGTCCTGTGGGAAAAATAAAAAAAAAAAAATTCATCAAAACCATACAGCAAAGCCAAGGAAGAGTGTGTGCAAAGGGAATGTTTGCAAGTCTCAGTGAACAAGTGATAGTACTCATCTTGCTAGTGTTAGTTTTGTCCCTTGTTTCAGTCAGGCAATTCAGTTAATTTCTTGACACATCTGAGAGAGCAAGATAGTTAATAGAATACAAATCATCAAAGGTCAGAGGGAAGCTTGGAGAAATAGTACAGTAATACGTCTCAGCCACCAGCTGGGGAGGCAAAATATAAATGATGCAATATAGGAGAGAAAAGCATGTTCCCTTATTTCAGTGGCAGTGTAGTTGAACATGAAACAACCTACCTACTGTTCGTATTTTTCTTCTAATCAGCAAGAGGACCCTGCAGCAGCTGTGCCAAACTGCCAGATGCTGCACACGTGCTTTTTCTTTTCTCCAATTAATTTTGTTGAGTATCCTCTGTTTTGCCATTGACTGTTCTCAGTTATTCTGAGACCCTTAGAGCAGTCACCTGTGCAATCACATCTATCTCCATTATCATCTTCTCCCCTCTGTTCTCCTCCTGAGTCCACATTTCTCTGTTTTTTTTTTTTTTCCATTTGCCTACTGCTTTAATCCTAGAGCTCTGTTATTGCCCTGTATCACAGTATATCTCAGTAAAGTCTATAGATGTTCCCACAACTGCAAGAATGGTAATTTTCTTAAATGAAATTCAAGGCATTCCTATTAAAAGCAGTTTATTTTAATTAAATTTTTTGCTAAATATTTTTACCAAGTTCTATCTCTTAGTTATATGTATGATATCAAGTACCCTTGCCTTGACTTGTGAGTCTTTATGTGCTATTGCAATGATACAATGAAGATCCAAAGCTCAAGGGTGGTTTTTTTTTACTTATTCTAATATGAATGTAGGAATTGTGCATTCAGATCTGGCATATAATCTCATCATAGATTGTCCATAGTGTTCACATTAACAGTGTTTGCATTAGACAAAGTTCAAAGCTGGACAACCTGATTTTACCAGATGGCTGATGTTTTTGAATGCAACATCACTGCAATGTAGTCATTGTATGAATTATCAGAGTTTCAAAATATTCACACAAATTAGCATAATGCATCATTCCATACCTTTCAAGGTTTTGCTTTTCAAAATCATCTGGCTTTCCATATGTATTTAAAGCTCACAGTTATTATCAAAGCATATGAATGCCTTCCTGGTATATCTGAAATACTGAAGAGTATTGATTATATCCCCATTTTGTCGTTTCCTTCAACGCTATGCGATTTATTGTGACAAACTTAACTGTAAGCTAACTCAATAAATGAATTTATTGGTTTGGGAATTATATGAAACTTTTTATATTTTATTGTCATTAACAAATACTGTGTTATTTAAGTTATTTTTTTCTCTGTTGTTGTAACAATACAGTATACAGAAATTACTTGAAAACACAGGATAGATCAATAATAAAACACATTTAATTTAT
Organism: Fulmarus glacialis; assembly: GCF_000690835.1. Lineage (NCBI taxonomy): Eukaryota > Metazoa > Chordata > Aves > Procellariiformes > Procellariidae > Fulmarus > Fulmarus glacialis. Next base: position 14,405 of record NW_009218943.1, read on the forward strand.
TCTATGTTTAATGTCATTATTATGAAATTAATTCCTCCTAGAGTAGCCAAAGAAGGAAATGATTTCACATGAAAACCTGTTTCTAACATTCATTAAAGCAATCCCAACTCACAAATACAACAGAAATGTTTAAGATGGCTTATACAGGTAGGACAAAATGACACCAGAGGAATAGATGATAATTGCCATAGAGAAGAAAAAATCGTAATTGCTCTTTTAAAAGAGCTGTGTATTGAGCTATGTATTGTATAGTTCCCTTCTGCAATAAAAGGAGGGGAAAAAACCCATATTAATTTGGTTATTAAGCACCTAAAATAAACATGTCAGCCAATATATGTAAAAAAAAAACTTTTCATGTGTCCAACAAACCCTTTTTTTTAATGAAAGAGAGGCAGAAATCCAGTATTTCAAAGAATAAAGAAGGGACAAAAAAACAGAAATGGGATTTACTCTTATGATTGCTGGAGTTTGCTGAATGTTGAAGGGTTACTTCGGTAAATATTTAGTAGGATGATTACATTCAAGCATAAGAGGTGTCTAAAAGAATTACTGTATTTGATATTAAACAAATGGTGAATTAGGGCCTGAATGTTCAAAAATGCAGTATATTATTTTGAACAGTGATAACAAAAATATTCTATACTAAATAATGTGCTGAATAATTCCTAGCGGCTAAACTTTTGTAAATGTTATCTGAGGTACTATTGGAAATAAAACCCAAATATTGGATTTCCTTTTTTTCAGAATCCATAGAATGTTTTCTAAATGACACGTGCCCTGCAAGTTAGTTAAATATCAGAAAGTTCTATTCAGAATCCCAAGACTCTGAATAAAACACAAAAGTGTCAATTTTTACCCAATGTTCCAAGTTATCTTGCATTTATGAAAAGTACACACACCTTTACTGCCATAATAGGGCATTACTAAAGAGAATTCCTTCTAATGTTAGAAATTTTTAAGAACTGGAACATGCTGAAGTTTTTTTCTCATTAGAGGGTGTTTGTGTCTTAAAGAGAAAAGAAACAGAAATTGCAGAAGATTATGCTTATACCAAACTTATTAGAATGAGCGTATCTCTTATGAAACTTATGGCTTCTGTCAAAAATTGTTTGTCTCTGACTCATCAGATTGTAATGTGATACTTGCAGATAAGCATAAGAAAGTATGCCCATGACATGCAGAAATGTTTGATACAAAGGTTTTAAAATGGTTTCACTTTGGGTGTGTTAGTACCAGAGTATTTTGAAACTGCAGTCTTTATTTCTCCCATTCTACCCTAAAATTAATAACAGCCCAGAGATCTGCTTTTTACGTATAATAAAAAGGACTTAGTTGTTTTTATCCTGTTGTTTACTACATGAAAACCAAAAGCTTTACATAAAATTTGTTAACCAGCGTACTCTGAGGTATTGAGCTAAAATCTTGTTCTAGAACTCTAAAAAGATACTGTGACTGTATCATATGACGTGTAAAGGAGCATAACTTGCATAGTGGTGAAGAAAACTTGTGGTCCTGCTCTTTTCAACACCAAAGCAGAGAGTTATTTAGGTGAAAAACTTTATATCTGGATATCTCCTGTCTACGGTCTTTTCCAGTAAAAAAAAAAAAAAAAAATAGTTAAACTAAAGTACTGCAGTGAAGGTAGAGATCAGAATAATTCCCTAAAAATGACTCTCAACAGATGTGTTGGAGCAGACCATCCTCTTTTATAAAACAGTACAGCACTAGTGTAATCAGGGAGCTGTGAAGGTGATCCAGCAAATGAGTCTTTGCTTTACAGTGACTTCTGTGGGCTTGTGGGTTCTGAGATTGTGTTTATATCTGGTGAGCTTTTCTAATAATCTTTTTTGCATAGTAGGAGAAGCTTGTCACTGCTACTGGTCTTCTGGTTTTGCATGCTGTGTTAGGACATAGAAGAAGGGCTGGTATTTTTTCATATGCAGAGGCACTTACAGAAATGTATCTTGCGTACATGACTTCATTTTCATCCAACATTGACTTCGTCAGACTTCAGATATGTTTGTTCTTCTCTGTGCTACATGTGATAGAAGGGAAGTTAATTTTTTATGAACATTGTCATGTTTTGTCTTTAGTCACAGATGGGTTTCTGTTCCAGATTTAGATTAGGAGTCTACTGGATATGTAACTTCATGTAAGCTATTACTAAAATTTTGTGGTCTTGGTGGAGACCAAGGATTAGATTCAGCTATTGAAATCATACAAAGGAACAACCAAGATGTCCATGTGGGGTTGGCAGATATGGCACAGAACCAAAGGAAGTCTGTGTCTTTTAGGAGCAACAGTTGAAGGTCTGGTAAAATTTCCTATGGTGTATCAAATATTTATGGCAATCTGTGAAGCAAACAGTTGTGCGGACAGTTGACCAGTTGTACTGGCTGAATTAACCTGCAGAAACACTGGCATTTAGTGCTAACTGTCATGTAGTGCTGTGTTCAAGACACATGTATGGGACTGGCAGGTCTGACAGAGGTCCTGGTGGAGGTAATTACAGCCTCCACTGGAGGATGGGGACCAGGCTCAGTTTAGACTCATCTACAGCAATAGAGGGCCTGCAGTCTCCAAGTGAGGTGTAGCAGAGCGGAGCCTGAGCACTGGAAAGACCACACTGGAGCAGCCCAAGGCTGAGCTGAGAACAAACCAGCCATTAAGCAATGTGGAAAATTCTGGATCTATTCACTCCTTTTCCCTTTTTTATCTCATAGTGTAGATATATACAAAGGTTATACTGCATTGTTGTTTTTTTATTACTACTAATATTATTAAATGGAGCCATAATGTGGGATCAAATATTGACCCACAGGTAACATGCCAAAGGCATGTTAATAGGTAGAGACATGACCCCTCTGGTTTGGGGGGATGTTTTAGGAGGCATGGATGCAAGCCATTCTCCTCCAGGAACAAAAAAACACAACTCCTGGCCTTTTTTAAATTTTATTTTATAGTATAGATACAGCCAAAGAAATCAAATAGATGTGATGGATAATTGTATTCTATACCTTTCATTGAAAAGTTGGAAAGACCCGTTGATGATTCGTATTTATACACTGTCTCTTAAATTGCTGCTTCCTCTACATTCTTAGAGTGGCCAGAGGTTTCGTGCTTCTAACATCGGATGGAGCTGGGGAGGATGGAAACTGGAGCACTCAATGACAGAACACTCTAGAGGAGGCAAAGAGGTTGAAACTCAAAGGATTTATACAAAACTAGTCTTGGGCTATGTAGAAAAGATTGTAATTCCTGCTCCTCAGAAACTGCCGAAACATACAGAAAAGCTTTCAAAGGCCTCATCAACCTGAATTCCACTCTGCCTCAAATATTTCTGTCAAAAAAACCTATTGTTACCACTATGAATGAACTCCTTCCCAAAGATATGTACTCGCAGAATTAATCCAAGTGATGTGTGCAAATGGCATACACACTTTGTCAGGATGATCAAAACCAATCGTAAGAATCTCACTGTTCCATTTTTCTTGTAAGATGAAGATATAAGCATTATATAGAAAAGCAATCACAAAGTAGTACTTTCATTTCAGAAGTTCAGTTCCCCAAGTTAAGGGCAAAAGGAGCTGGATTCAATTATCCTGAGATAAACATCATGTGACATTTGAGCTATCCTTGGATATTACTCTTTGCTTTCGGCTCTACTCCAGAATCATGCCATTTTACACTGATAATTTTAAGAAAGGAGAACTGATATGGCAGGTTACGTATACTAGTGTAATGACTGCATATTTATTTCGCAGTTATTCTTGTGAGCCACCTTTAATAACAATGCTTTGAGGCCATCAATAATGCTTTAGAATTCTATATATTCCATAACATATGCAGCTTGTATGTAATTATAGGACTTTTGCTCAGAGTGACTACTGGACTTGGTTAGTTGTGATCAAATTATGAAAAATCCATGTAATAGAGGAACTATTAGATTACCAAGAAAGTTGTAGGAAAATATTTAGCCCCAGAAATAAAACATACTGTTTCTTCCTTAATGTCAGAGAAGCTTCACAGTAGAACAATGATGTAGATGAGAAAGCAGAGGGTTGGAGAAGAAAATATTAGAAGAAATGGAAATACAGGTCTTGGACTTAGAGATCCATTACATTTGAGAAGGAAAAAAACAGTTGTATGGAAGAAGACCTATTATAGAATTATAACAGGGACATTAGAGACTGAGAAGTACCAAGAACCAGACTGCAGGCGTAAATTGTAACAACATTTCATGTAACTTAAAAACAAAGCAGAGGAAAGTGGTTTGAAAATTATTTAAAAATTACACCTGTTGCTATTCTCAACTGGTAAAAATGATTAGTGACTATGAGTTTGTTATAAACATGTTCAAGCTCTAGTTAAAAAAATCTTAAATAATTATAAAACCACAATATTAGCAGTTTTTGGTTTGTAGCTATACCTCTTCTCACAAGTGATAACACAACCAGAATATATATACATATGTCTAGAACTGGATCATACTGGTGTGGTAGTATGCTGATAAGTTAGGTGCAGTAAGTAATTATGTTGTAATTTATGATGTTTTTTCTTGTACCACTCTGCTTGGAGCCTATGAGTTTATAAGCTTATAAACTTAAAGAGATAGGTATGGTTCCTGTCTCTTTTTTTTTTTTTTTTTTTTTTAAAGTAGAAAATGCAACAAAGGACTTAACAGAGGAAAATAACAGATACATCTTTTTTGCTTATTCATTTTTTTATCTAGTGATTGCATAACAAACTTTAGTTTTCTCGAGCTGTCCACTTCTAAGTTATATATCGACCAACTTACTGTAAAAGTTGCATAAAAGTGAGCCCTCAGAGACAACTGAATGTGGGAAAGTAGTAAACTAATCAGCCAGTTCTAGTACACTGTCTCAGTAGGAAGCACAGAGATATTTTGGGTGGGAGTAAGGCAAGCAAACAACTAAGGCTGGCATCATCTGCAGAACAGAGGGAGTGCATTGATGGTAATGTGATAAGAGATGAAAATCAATACATAGTCAGGAGCTGAGGTGGGAAAGGTCTTGAAAATGAGAACAAGACCTTGATACAGTGAAAGAGTGAGAATTTCCTTAATAGAATGTTAGTTGGACTGAAAAAACGTAATAATGAAAAGTCTTATTTTAACCAACATTTTTTTCTAAGTAGATGACCAAGTGCTTTGCAAAAGACTTCGGTAGTGTTGTCTTAAGGCTGGAGCACTGAGAACTAAAGTAAATTTCAGGCTATGTCTCTACGGTTAAATAATTGGCCAAGAACATTTCGCTGTTTCTAGGGCCAAACAGTATGCACAGATCCCATTCCAGGCTCTTTCCCATGTCCCACACCCCCCAACCAGGATGATTCCCCTTAGGTTGCTTATTAGCAAAAGTTGCTCGTACATGCTTTTCCTTGAACTGTGCCCCTGCATTTTCTAAGAGCAGGCTGCTACTCCAAGACAAAATAGTGCCAGTTAATCATAACACCAAATTCATGCCTGAGTGTGAGCACATTCTGTGGTGCTGTTTAGTTTTCCTAGTACAAGCACAGCTTCTAAGACCAGCAGTGGCATCTGAAGAAGAATCAGTGTGATGGTCCCCTAACCCCCATTGCAGTTCTGTATCTCCCATGTGCCAGCCATTCTCAATCATTCAACAGCTAGGTCATTTATGAAATATCTGGGTTCAGCTCCTCACTCGCTTGCCATTTTAGGGTAGTTGCTATCTCCTTGTTTTTCTGTTGCTTGTTGGTGGCAGCTGCTGCCTTTTCATGGCTTGATACTGGGAGTGCGAGGAAAATGAGGTGCCAGCCTTGACTGGAACTAGTGCAAATTCCCCTGTGAGTCCTGTCTCCCCTGGCAATAGGCTGGTACCTAACTAGCCACTCCAATGTGTCATGGGTTAAGTTGTTTTGATTCCCTACGGGACGTAAAAATGCATTATTGCTGAGATACACCTAATTTTGCTAATTGATTCTGTATGTGGTTAGCTCTTCTTAACAGTGGTCTAATTGTTGATAGATACCATTTGCAGACAAAAAAGACAAAAGATAAATTCCTAGATTCTGATTAATTAACTGAAGTTAATTACATTTTTGCCACTGAGTGCATTAGGACTTCAGTTTGTTCTCCTGTGATTGAATCATTTCCAGAATCAGAGATATTGACGGTAGAAGCCAAGGAGATTATTTTCTTAGTAAAATGCAGAAGTTGTTTTCAACAAAGCTCTCTGTTACCTGTATTATTAGTGCATCACGTACTGTCTCTACAGCTAGAACGCATGTTAGAAACTATACATTTAGTAAAATAGATACAGAGATGAAAGGGAGAGAGAATCAGTCCTTATGGTTTAAGGTTTTATGTCTCAATATATGAAGTCAGCAGTTACCTATGAGAAGCATCACACTGCTAGTATGACTCATTTCAGAAAAAGTGTGGCTTTCAGAAAAAATTGTGAGAAGAGTATTGGCTTGGAGACCTGAAGCACAGATGGATAATCTGATCATTGCTTTATTACTGGACTTCTTTAGTGAATAGAGACTGAAATGCCATCTCTTCGAGTGACATTCTAAACACAGATTCTCCTAAAATTAATGCTTCAAGGTTTAATGAAACTATTTTACTATTTTAAGTAAAGCTAATTAAAAAGCAAATTCTAAATACATAATTAAAACTCAGGAATAGTTGCAATTATAAATTATCGAACCAACTTTTGACGCACATTCATAAAATGAGAGTTGAAGAGATAGTCATGGATTATTTTTCCTTGCAGTAACCTCAGGGCATAAGCTACCAGCTCTTCAGTCTCCTCATTTATCCACCTAGGAGCGGAATTATTCCTTGGTTAAAAAGGCACAGGACTAATATTATGCTTTAATCGTATCACTGATATGCCAGATGCTGTTACATTATATCCAGCGTGACACCACACGGCAAACAATATAGAGCTTCAACCAGCAATTTCTTCTATGATGGCTGGCAGCTTATAAATCTAATAACTTTTGTCCTTGATGATGTAGATGTCATTCCTTTGCAACACGGTCTTTTCAAGAAAATACTCAGTCCCTTAGACATACACAATTTTCTATAAATCTGCTTTGATTAGGTGATGAAGGCAGAGTTCAGATAAGGTTTCTTCTCTGCTGAAGACTGTAGATTCCCTTTTAATAAAATTCTGCTGATAAGAATAAAACAGCCTCTTACTCAGGACATAGTAATTAGAAATTAAGCTGTTTAGAATAGGACCTTAGTTTTGCCTAAAAGAAAAATACTTCTCAGAACAAGACATGCAGATTAAAGCCTTTAGTTCTTTGTCTACCTAATGGCTCCATAAAATCAGAATCACCTTGGAAGACAAATCAACTATACTTTAATGAATATTGTAGAAAAATTACTTTAAAGTAGCTGAAGTAAGATAAGAAAATTTGTTTTCTTCATCCTTAGGTAATCAGGAAAGATTATGGACCACATTTGACTGAAAATGGACTTCTATGAAAAGGGCAAAGCAGGGCTACACTTCTGGAATCACTATTAAGGAGGCAGTCATCCCAATTTTCTTAATTGCAACTGAACAGGGATAATGCAAAATAGTATAATTCTGTATTTCCTTTCTTGCAAGCATGTCAGGATTATTACTCCCTCCCAGGTGTTTCTTTTGCATTGCATTGCATTCCATGCCTCTGTACTGAGATTTTTTTTCTGCACTAGTCTTTTACACTAATCCACAGAATTAGGCAGCGTCTTCTGTAAGCAACCACAGCTATCTTGAGCTTGGAAGCCAGGCTTTAGAAAACCTTTACAGCAGGATCTTAAAAATAACAGGAAAACAAGTAAAAAAGCCGGGAAATTGCCTCTTTATCAATTATGCCTAAGCATTTTAATAACATTTCACACTGCTTGTGATTGCACACAGAAGATGAAAGATGAGTTGGCTGTTGAGAAGAGGTAAATAAACTGGAAGTATAAATCAGTCAGGTAATTAAAATTCTGACTTACAGTAGCACTCTACACTATGATAGAGGCTCTTCTGCCATGACACTTAACCTTTGTGAAAAGGTCAGTTTTCTACTTTCTGAAGCACTTAAAGTGTTTTTATTTTGATAATGATTGTGCATGTCAGCCATAATATTCTTGGTTTTCCATGCTTTTCTGTCATTACTTGGTACAGAAAACACTTAGGGATTTATTCACCTGCTTGAACAGTGTCTAGTGCCGTTGGTACACAGTAGCATATCAAAGATATTTGAACAGGCCTGAGAGATAAAACACAGGACTTAAGGAAAACCTGTGCTTTCTGGGCTAGCAACTGGATGCTATGTAGAATGTGGTAGGGCACATCAAGTAACACTGGACAACAGAATGCTGCTGTCAAATACCTTGGTTAAACCAATAATAATCTAGTTCAGAAATAACGCAAAATATGAGTTATTAGCACTGATTATCCCTTGCCCACTTTTTTTTTAGGCACATCAGAGGAGTTTAACTCAAAATTTTTATAACAAAAATGATATCTGTTTTTTCTCAAACAATTTTCTTAGTATGGATGAAAATACTGTTTGATTGAAATTTGCTTTTATTTCAAATTATACTCCATTCATTACCTAGCCTCAGATAAAAAGAAATACCTATGTTTCTGTTGCCTAGTCCATTGAAAATGAGCATTCTGTGCTTCAACATCATCTCACTAAGTGACAATTTAGAAAGCTTATTTTATATTATCTTTATCTGCAGCTCTGAAGTTTAGGATCAAGCTTGACTAAAACTCCATATGTAGCAAAACCTCATTCCACCTTTTCTGAGAGATTTAATTAATATTTTCCCCATAGTTCTACATGCTTAATTTCATGAATGTCCTCTGGCTTTTACATATTTCCTAACTTCTTATACAGCAACTTCTTATCCCTTAACTTTTATCTTTGAGATCTCAGATTCATCTTTTGTCTTATGTAGAAATGAGTCCCGAAGAAATGGCTCATGATATATTTGTAACTCCATTTAAATTACTATCACCCTTGCTTACAAAATCCTCAAAAATCTATAAGTTTTGGTTGTAAGAATTTTTCCTTTTCTGTGTCCGTTACAGTTATTATCTGTTGCACTCTTTTGTACCAAGATGAGAATCCATTCCCTCCATTCCCATCAGAATGTTGTCTTCTAGTGAAAACTTTCCTTTAGCTTTCCTTTCCCAAGTAAACACACTGTTGTAATTTTATTCTTGGTTTTCTTCTGCTTCTACTTAATCAGCTAGTAGATCACTGGTATGCCTCTGCCTTTCTGGTGGTTCTTTTAGTTCACTGTTTTCCTGATATCTACATCAGGACAGTACTCCTGGGTGGGCTTTTGTTGACCTCAAACATTCATTGTCAAACTATGCAGGATATGGATATCCAAGGAGATATACTTTTCTGCATAGCCATAAATAAAATCCCTTTTCTAGTTTGAAGTGTTCCTGGATTTTCTCTTTGTTGGTTGACATGCCGAGATGATAATATGCCTTCTTAGGGGAACTCCATTCACACAAATGTGAAGCTAATACCCCTCATCAGGAGCAGTATCCTGGGAAGAGGGAATGCATAGACTAACTACTGATAACCTTATCATCACATCAAGTCAGGTTATAGTTTGCTCACACAAATATTTTAATGACTTTCAAGTTAACTTAAGACTTATTTTTTGTACTATTTTAGATAACCAAATGCTGTGACATACTAATTTCTACCCACTTAAGAAATACAGCACTTGGAATTGGCAGGTGAGTGCAGGAAAATGCACTAGATATCACATCTTTTCCCTTGAACACTCTTTATGTCATCTCTGTGCTACTTACTAGAAAACTTCTTTCCTGAGTGCTCTTTCCATGGTTGGCTTTGCTGGCACTAGGGGACTTTGCCGTGCTGTTCTGAGTTACAGTCCAGTTGAGGATTTTGGCCAAATCTGAATCACTTTGGAAAGAATAAGCACTAGAATAAATGCAGTCTACAATGTTGTAGTGGAATAAGTACAAGAACTAAAAGGTACCTTCAGAAACTTTGGACAACACATCTGTCATGTAATAATTTTCCTTCTGCTGCACATGCTCTGACTTCCATAATCTCTTTCTTATATTCTTCATGAACAAGCTCTGTTACTTCTTTCTGACTGTGTTTTCTGTCTTTCATTTTCAAGTTGCATTAAGTAATTTTGGCTAACACTAATGCTGATCTGAATGCTTTAGGCATTGCAGATTTTAAAAAGACACATTTGTATTAACTACACTGGAGAAAAATACTAAAAACCCACATTATCATGTGTGTTTTCCTTCTAACTGAACTGACAAAATGGTAATGTAGGTGAAATGCCTTCCTCTCCCCTCAGTTTAATTCTGATTGTGACTTCTTTCTTCAGTAAGAATATAAAAAAATAGACCAAGGAAAGTATTAGCAAGTTCTGTATTTTAGCTCCATTTTTCAAATATCATAGCAGCATTTAAATGTGTAAAAATCTGTACACTCTGCTGGCTAAATGTACGCTATTTTCAGAAAGCTCGATTAAAAAGTATATCCATGGATGGAGTGGCAATTCACCCCATTCACACCATAACCACGAAACAGGGATGGCTCTTCCATCCCAGATACATGTTATTTGTTGTCATTACAGAGGTTTGGAAGACATTTAATCGATCCCAGGAGTTATTTTTGTCATAGGTTCCTATTCCACACTGCATAGTTACAATTTAGGTTTTACCATGGTATTCAGAGCTATAGTCTGGTATACCCATTTGTCTCCTGCCTACAGTCAGGTTTGAATGAAATAGTGGAGAAGTTCTACTGCATAATTTTGGTGTGATTTATTTTTTATCCTAAAAAAAAAAAAAAAAAAAAAAAGAGAGAGAAACATAAAAGCAAGTCACTTGCTGAGAACTCACTCTTTTGTCTTATGGTACAACTTTATATTCGATATCTCTGAACCTGCAGGTTTCTTTGGTTTGGGGTTTTTTTGTTGTTGTGTTTTTTTTTTTTTTTTCCTAAGATATGAAAATAAAAAGAAAGACTTGATTAAACCTCTGTATTTTAATTCTGAGCTGGATTAAGAAATGGACTGGTTTGGAGCTGTTTGCTTACTTTTCTAAACTTTTTAAAGGTTCAAAAGAAAACACTTGTTCTGCCCAGTTTGGCAGTCTGCATTTGAATCAATTGCCAAAACATCGGTGTCATCTGTGGTGGCTATGGCCCTGTTTGGCTCCTAATTGCCATTCCAGGAGGGCATGGTCAGTCCTGAAGCATATCTGTCAAAGTTATGTACCTGTCTTAGGCACACTCTGACATCTCAGATAGCACAAGATACCCATCTTTAAGCAAGTAATTGAGCTGCTGATCTCCATGAGTAATTGGATCTTCAAACACCAAACTCATGTAAACACCTACCTGACGTCGAGATTACTTTCAACCTATGATTCTACATAAAGAAACATACTTTTTTAGGTGTTTCAACTTCTATTGAATCCTATTTTCTTACTCTCATGGAGTAAGACCCAAGTCACTAGTTCAACAAAGCAGTTAGACATATATCTAAATTAATCTTTACTTACAAATGCATTTATTTGTATGACACTCATAAAGTATGTGCCTAAAGCTAAGCACTTAGAAACTTTGCTGGATGTAATTAGCATGTCATTTGTGGAAACAAATTTGTGTCAGGAAATACTGCAAAAATTGAGCAAGGGTAGCCACACTGCTACCTTGACAAAAACAAAAGGCCCAAAACCTGGGACAAACCCTCTGCATGTGCAATTTGACTTAAATGGTTATGTTCCTTTGAAGACCATCCCCCTTTTTATAGCAAAAAGATAAACCCCGTATTTAAATGTGATTCTGCCATCACAGATTTCTTCAGTAACAGCAAAAAGTTGCAATCAAAAGCAGATCATTACAGTAACAGCAAAAAGTTACAATCAAAAGCAGATCATTATGCAGAGCTGAACAGGCTTTAGGGCTTTTCTGTGTTTTCGCAGCAGAAGCATGATGTTCAACTCATCAACAGTCCACCAAGACCAATTATTTATACTCCTGATGCCTTAAATACCCTTATTTCATGTCATGGGTCACTTCATTTTTAGTGTTTTTCCTAAAAATTCTGAGAAAAACATCACATTATGTACACTTCTTTCATTTTCCTGAAATTCATATGCTTAGATAAAGAGATGCTTTAACGAACTTTGACTTCTACGTATGTTATCAGATTAGAAGTTAATGCCTTATGCTAAGCCGAATGGTGAACATAATCTTTTCTTTGTAAGAAAAGGAATAAAATCATTTTATACAAAACAAAATAAACATTCCTAGCATTCTTTGAACATTAAAATGTTACATACACTTGCTGTAGTTAACTGGAGAAAGAAAAATGAAAAGCACCTACTACTGAGCAGTTTACTTACTTACTAGCTTATATGAAACATGTCTTTGTGAGTTGCCATGTTTTCAGATCTTTCTTTGATAAACACACAGTTTAATAAACTCGATGCAGTGTGAAGAGTTCCCAGTTCCTTTTTTTTTTTTTTTTTTATTTTATGGGATATACTTAAGGTAACACATTTCAGGGAATGGTGCAGTTTGTCAGGTGTCTTTGCTTCAGGACTTTAAAGTGATAAGTCAGCAGTACATTTGTGTGTCCCTACATTCTCTTTTCTTCTCTTTTGCTGTTTCACTGATACGCAGACTACTGCAGACTCAGTTGGGCATTAACTTCAATTCCAAACTGTAGATAAGTGTGCTAGGATTAAATCCTAATATTATTAAAATTGATGGGACTTTTGACATGCACTTCCTTAGTACTTTTTCCTGTCATATGAAAATAGCACAGTATGTCAGGTGTAGTCATAGCCTACTATTACTAATCGGTTGTGACTAGCATCTAAAGTGGTTGTAGTCTTTTGCATGAAAGAAGCCCAGATGAATCCCGCTGTCTCCTCTCTCCAATTTCTATTGTTTAAAAATGGGAAGCCAGGTGGCCAGCAGAAGGACAGGGAAGGGCCAAGTATGCAGGCTTGCATGCAAAAGGGGCAGAAGAAGAGAAAGTTGACAGCAGTTAATGATGAAAAAGGGGAAGATTAAACCAAGGAGCAGCCTGAGCTGACAAGAGGCAATAAAGGATTGAAGGGCAACAGAAGGGGCAACTGAAGGGGTACAGAAGGGAAAACCTGGTGTCAGAAGTAGTGAAAAGGAAGAGAATGCAGTACCAACACCATCATACATGTTGCATTTAGAACAATCTATATGCATTCACAGATACAAAGGAAAATGGGAATTTCTAGAGCAGGTATAGGAAATACACATTTCTTACTTTAGGAGCATATTTAACTATTTTACTGAATTAAAGCCTACCAGAAAGAAAAGTGCCATAAAAAAGAGCAAATTCCCTAGCTTCTCTAAACCAGAATAGTTTTGCTAAAGACAAAGGAACAATATTACTCCATCTTCAGAGAGGAGTTAAAATTTTAAATGAAAAAGCTGAGGATTTGGAATTATAAACAATGTTTTCAGAGATATATCAGCACTGAAAGTCGTGCACAGTCATAACCATAATGAGTAACTGCTTGGTAATTTAAATGGAAAAATTACATTAAAATACAAAACTTAATGATTTCTTAATGCAAAAACGTCAAAAAGAAAAATTCAGAAAGCGGAAGCACATGATAATGATTATATAAATTATCCTAGTTAGCAGTTAGTTGTGGAATGAATGCATATTCTATGTGATATATATCGTTGCACCACAGTTTGTTCAATCAAATTACTTTCTAGTTTTCAAATTTTGAAACGTAATATGTAATTATGTTCTACTTAATATCTTCTATTTAGCTGTTGCTTTAACTAGGGCCAGATGGACTGCAATTAGATTTCAAATGGGAACATTTAGCACTTTCGAAATTAAACTGGTTATTCTAATTCTTCATGAAAGTGATTAAAATGGGGGGGGGGGGTTGAAACATGCAAAAGTCTTAGGCAAACCACAGTATACTTAAAAAGGAAAAGGAAGCCCTTTCACAGTTGCTCTAAGAAGAGGAAGAGGTGAAATGTTAAAAAAAAAAAAAAAAAAAGAAAGCTTTTTATTGTGATACAAGATAATAAACAGAAGATACAATTAAGACCAGAATAATTTTTTTTTTCTTTAATAGAGCACATGTCTACTAATTGCTATTTTTTGTAAAACGCAATAAAGGAAACAGAAAATACAGGTGCTGGAATGAACCAGGCCCTCCTTGTGCATTGTTTAAGGTGCATACAGTCCCTGCAGATGAGGTGACCTAGTAGTCCTTTACATCTTTGATTTCCCTGGTAGTGCAGTTCTGTTAATGAAGCTGATATACAAAAAGAAACGGAGGGGTGAGAAAGTGAGGAAGCAAAGAAGCAGTGCCCTCTATACCTCTTACATTTGCCATTGTATGTACTGTTGAGTCTGATCATTATCTACCTTTAGACATTACTTAATCTAGCAATGGCTTTTTTTGCAATCATTTTGTTCTTTCCATTCTCCTATAAATGTTTGGTTCATTGTGGTAGATATAGGTGGGTGTTTAAAAGCTAGAAGCCATTGTATCGTCCTTCTGAATTCCTATTGAAGTGAGGTTACGTGTAGAAAAGGATGACAGACTCATAAATGTGGGGGAAAAAAAAAAAAAAAAGAATAATGGCTTTGCAGTAAGGAAGCTCGTATGAGAAATGGAACTCTTATTGCTCTTTTACCTGGTTTATTTACACACATTATAGTAAAAAACCACTGGACAGAAAATAGAATTTGTCCAAAGTCTTGCAGTTGGTGGAAGTTCACACACCTGTTTGGGATAGTAGTAATATTCTCGTATCTTCAGTCTAAAGAAGGCAAAAAAAGCCAAGTATTCCACTTCCTGAATGAGCATGTTAACTTCTGGCAATGATCTGTGTCTACATATCTATATCTACCCATCTGTATGTAAATATAAAAATGACATTTACAAATAACTAATGGTAGGTACTTCTTTGTTTAATAAAGGGGATTCTATGTTTCATATTTTGAAGCAGCTAAGCACTGCTTAACTCTGAATTTTGAACTTCATGCTGTGGAAAAATTATATCTGATTAATTTGGAAGTACTAAGTATTTAGGGTTGGGGGGAAGGGAGGATGGGTGGTTGAACCAAACCTTGTCAATGTAATTCAACTTACCAGTGTTTTACTTGGAACTTTCTTTAGCTTCATATTTAGCAAAAAATTTTTAAGATCATAACAGATTTACATTATTTATAGACAGATTCAATCATTTTAAGTGTTCCTTTTCTTTTTGCTATTTATGTTTTTTAATAGTGATACACTATTCTTCAGATACTTGTTTCTTTTCTAAGATTTCCTGATAGCAAAAATATTACACTTGAACAACCTACAGAGATTTTGTTTTGCTTACCTTTCAAAAAGCAATGCTTCATATTTAATCTATGATTAAAAATCAAATAAGATGACAGTAAGGCCTAAGGAAGGCAATTTGATTCTAGGTTTAATTGCTTTTACTACTACTACATACCAAACATAACAATGAATATTGCTAATTATTTTCAGCATTCACTTCACATCATTGCTGTTCCATGACTTATCTTCAACTCATTACTCATGTAACTATTTTTTTGTTACCCATATAATTTAAAACCGGTGAGACTGTCCGCGTAAGCAAGAATTTGCTGAATCAAGCCCTGGATTTTTCAGCCAGCTATAGTGGTATTTCAGCATGTCTTGAAAAAAAAGAACCAAATAGAATTATAAATTAAGTCTCAAGGTGACTCAGATAAGAAAGTTATTTGTGAATTTAAAAACAAATAATGGCTAACACTGATAGATGAATTCTGATTTTTAACTCTGGTAAGAAATGCAAATTTTATTTATATAATATTTAGTGTGAATTCCCTTTTTGTAATTCTGCAGCCTCACTGGTGTGGAATCAGAATCACTAATTAACACAGTTAAAATGCAATACAGAATATTAATTTATAGCTTGTTTGTAAAGTTAGATGAAAACTGTTATTTTGATATATAATCCTGAGTTTCTGAAATTCTAACCCTCCAGAACTAACTGTTTGTATTCATTCACTTCAATCTGAGCCTATGGAAACCAGCACAAACTTGAATATCTAATAAGTCTATGTTTAAGGCAAGATGAATCTTTTCCTTGATGTGTGCATGGCCAAGCAGGAAGTCCTTAAGGCACCTGAAATTATGTGATATGTGGTCAGAAAAAGAATTTATGAGTAGGGATAATTCTAGCACTCCAAAAGAGGCATTCACCGCCCCTCTTTTTGAAACTGAGCCACTCTACAGTCGTAAATGCAAGAATCCAAGGGGATGATGCAGACCATACAGTTACCCCAGTGCATTTTTTATTAGAGGCTCACTGACAAGTATGAACTCTTTAGAGGTGGCACACATGGTATCAAAAAAGTGTGTCCGCTATGCTTACGATACCTTCTTGAGAGAGGGCAAAGACCATCAATGAAAATACTGGGGTAGGTAGAGAGAAAGGCTGAAAAGCTGAATCACTGAATCATAGAATGGCTGAAGTCAAAAAACACCTCTGGAGACTGTTTCGGCCATCCCCTGCCCAAATCAGAGTACGGTCATCTATAGTAGGTTGCCCAGGACTGTGTTCAATCAGGTTTTGAATATCTCCACACATGGAGACGCCACAACATCTCTGGGAAACCTGTTCCAGTGTTCAACCACCCTCACAGTAAACAACTGTTTTCTTATGTTCAGACAGAATAGTATGTGTTTCAATTTATGCAGGTTGCCTCTTGGCACCACTGAGAAGAGTCTGTCTCTCTCTTCTTCATTCCCCTGAGCCTCTCTTCTCCAGGAGGAACAGTACTAGCCCTCTCTACCTCTTCTCATATGAAAGATGCTCCAGTACCTTAATCCTCTTTGTGGCCTTTCACTGGACGGACTCCAGTAACTCCATATCTTTTTCTAGATTTTCATCATTGCTAATTTCTCATGCAAGCCTTATGTACTGAATTTTGACCCAGATCAGTTATAATTTTGCTACTGCAATGAGATAAGGCCTACCCCTGAGATCACTGCTCAGGTAAATGAGACCCAGAGTATGTCTACTGTTGTGGTTTAAGACAGCAGGCAGCCAAACACCGCACAGCTGCTTGCTCACTCCCCCCAGTGGGATGTGGGAGAGAATTGGAAGGGTAAAAGTGAGAAAACTCATGGGTTGAGATAAAGACAGTTTAAAAGGTAAAGCAAAAGCTGCACACAGAGGCAAAGCAAAGCAAGGAATTCATTCATTACTTCCCATCAGCAGGCAGGTGTTCAGCCACCTCCATGAAAGCAGGGCTCCATCACACGTAATGGTGACTTGGGAAGACAAATGCCATCACTCCAAACATCCCCTCTTTCTTCTTCTTCCCCCAGATTTATATACTGAGCATGACGTCATATGGTATGGAATACCCTGTTGGGCAATTTGGGTCAGCTGTCCTGGCTATACTCCCTCCCATGCTCTTGTGCACCTGGCAGAGCATGGGAAGCTGAAAAGTCCTTGACTACATAAACACTACTTAGCAACAACTAAAACATCAGTGTGTTATCAACATTCTTCTCATACTAAATCCAAAACACAGCGCTATACCAGCTACTAGGAAGAAAATAAATTCTATCCCAGCTGAAACGAGGACACTACCCAGCCCTGCTTGTTTAGGTTACTCTAGTATATACGGGAAAGAAATAAAGAAGCACAGATGGCCCAGGCTGTCACATAACTGTTAACAACTTTATATTTGCATCATTCATTTGGGGGCTGTCCTTATGACCTACGTAACAAATGCTAATTGTCTGTATATATGGGGATACCCTGGATCCATGGTAGAGGTCTAAAATGGACCAGAGGGGCTGGAGCCTTGATTTTCACAAGTGTGAAGTGTGTGTGCATTGTAGCACAGAAATCACTAACCAGCTGCTATACTCATGCTGCTTAGTAAATAAATTTGAGACTACGTGACACTGAGTGCTGTGGTTCTGTTCTTATTGCTGCAGCATTCAAATGCCCCCATGTCAGACTGGTTTCACATTTTACATAGGACCATCACTGAAAGGAATGAGATCACTGTATGGATGTGTCCAGAAACTTAACAATATTCATTATTTACAATGATAATATTCATTAATTACAATTATCTAAATTAAAATAAAATCAAATACGTTATGACAAAACCTCCAAGTTTTTCAAATTGCATACAGATAGTAATTTTTGCTTTTCTACAGGTGATGTTTTTCAATAATTTTTCAATACTTGTGACATTCACATATTTAATTTAATATTCCTCTTTTGTTTAAGACACAAAAACTAAAGAGAAATAAAAATTCCCTTCAGCTATTCAAATACCAAAATCCAGGTGGTTTTGAGCTTAATGTATTACTATTACAAAGTCTCTGGAGGAGTTAAGGGAATAGTTCTTTGCAATAAGTAGAAGAGAAAGTGTATTGTTATGAGAAAACCGTGGAGTGGCAAAGAAGTGTAAGGATGCATACTAATAGAGTTTTGTTTTCACCTTCAATTTATACTGAATAATTGAGGACATCTACTTTTCAAGAAATCAACATTAATATTCCTATCACATAGGGACTGATCAACGTTCCAAAAGGCAGAAGGATTTAAAAGTTAAAGATCTTTAAATATTTTTTTACATTTTTCTGCTGTGGGATTTTAAACTGTTGAGTTTTTTCATACTAGTTGAAGGACTTTTGACCTTCATGAATTATAAATAAAAATGAAATGAAGGGAAAGTAGTAAAGATCATATCGGTTGGAGAGACCATGAAAGTTGTACTTTCAGAGGCATTCCCAGTGGAAGATATCCATGTTCAGAAGTCCACTTGCAATAAGAAACTATTATGATTGGCAAAAATTGATGTTCAGGTGATATTAATGCATAGAATCATAAATCATAACAGAAAAATATATTATCTTTTGGCTATGAATTTATTATTTTAATACATGAAATGTACAGTATCTCTATAAAATCTTGATTGTTACCTACCCCAGGTTTTCTGTTCTAACTACTTCACCTAGAACAAGTAAAATATAAACCAGCTTCTTTCAGATAAAGAAAACTGTAGCTGTAAACTTCTTGTGGCTTATATTACACTTTGTGACTTGTATCTTAAGCATCACAGAAAATATTAACATAGAAAATGAAAGACTGAATAAACAGAGCAAGCTCATTTATTGTTCAGTTCTGATAATTTCTATTAATTCATGTAAAAGTTAATATCACAGAAAGATTCTCTTAATTTTCATTCTATTTTTTTTAACATCACTGGTATTTTGACTTATTTTCCTCTGATATTCATGTAGCATCTTAATTGCAGATTAATTCAATTTCTTGCCAAGGATTTTCCTTCAGCTTTCAATAAATTTGTCGAAGAAAAGTACTGCTAGTCTTGCTATGTGGAACTATTTATTCTCCAAGAAATAAAAAAAATTAGATTACCTTGTAGATTATAATTGTGATGGTTAACTTATATAGGTTTCCCACTTGTTAGAATAGCACTTTTCCCTGCATCTAATTACAAGTTTCTTAATATCCTTTAGCCTGGATTGTTTGCAGCAACTTTGCAGAATCTGCTTGTGGAACTTTGAGCTCAAAGTATGCGAGTAGATGATTTCATTTTAAGACAGGGGTTTTGCAGGAAAAAGCAGGCCTAAGTGGGGACACAGACACACCTTCAAGACTTTTCACTTCAAGCACTTACTTATAAATGACTCATAACCTTAGCCTAGCTGCCCATAATGAATACAGAGAGTGCAGTATTTTTGAAGGGTAACAGATCTTATGGAGATGGAATAAAACTCTGAAGGTAGCCACCCTTCTCAGCTGACTGCAGTTGGAAGTTAATAAGACAATCCTCCAAACTCAGATGTCAAAGGCTGTGTCTACATTAGCAAGTAGTGCAGCACAACTTGAGTGGATCTACAGAGTGAAATAGTTGGTATGAGGACCAAATGCCCATGCTATATTAATTTTAGGCATTGTAATGTATGTAGTTCTAGACTGCTCCCATGGGCTAAATTCTGCATAGGAATTGTAAATACATTAGGTGCTCTCCTGGACTGCATTTTCTTGTATAGTTTCATCTGGGAACAATCTAGTTTTGGCATTTAAAGTCTGTTAAGCTCAGAAAGTGAGGATAACTGAGAAATTCACTTTCCACCCTCAATTAGGTTGCTAAAGCGAGGGTGGAATGAATCCAGGCCACTGTGGAAAATTAAGACTGCGTGTACACATAACATTGTAACTCATTTAGTTGGGCGGTGGATCTAACTCTCTTCTTGAGATCATACTTGACTATATTTCCTCCACAAGGGTCTTTCACTATGAGTAATTTTGCTTCATTATAGGATTATAATTGAGTGACTCAGGAAATCACTCTTCCCTGAATACTGCTGTCACCTCAGACATCAAACTTGAGCAACTTTCTGCAGCCATCTTCTAGTCTCTGATCTGATGAGGGAATCTTACTTAAATGGCTAAGGTACCACCAAAAATATTGGAAGAAATTAAGGCAACAAGAGAAAAAGAGAAAACCTTTACACTGTAAAGGTGCGGTTATTCTTTTTCTTAATGTGTGTCAGCTGAATGAGTAACAATTCATTGTCAGTACTTTTCTGTTGAATCTCTAGGTCATCTGGAAAATAATTTGTTATTTGCAATTCCCTGTAATACTTCAATGACATATGACAATGTAATCTTATGTTAAGATACACCACTCAAAGAAGCTTTTCTGCTCACAATTATTATGAATAAGGTTGGAAATCTAATTAGTTGTGGTCCTTGTAAATGCTATGCATGTACTCAGGAAAAATGGGATGGAATTCATGTGGCACAATATAGGTATCTACAGGGCAGGCATCTTCATCCAAGCTAGTGACCCGGTCACCCCTAGTTCTTTTGTAAGATACTTTCAGAAAGTGAGTCTTCTCAACTTAATGTAGATATAAGGGCTCGATCACTCCTGTTTTGAAAGTATTTATATCCTTTTATTGACAACAAAGATGTAGCTTAAATAGAGGTTTACACTGAAGATACCCCAATATAGTGGAGATGAATATAAACTATAAATTTAGAAAATTCTTTGATGTTCCAATCCTCATACTATCCAGAATCTGAAAGAAGCCTGTCCATATGAGCCATTTTATAAGATTTTCTTCAAAAAATTTTATTATATGTATAGTTACATTGATTAAGGTTAAATAAACATGCACACAGGTATATATGCATCTATATGTGTGTGTTCTGTGTGTGAGTTTAATGACTGGAGATAAAGAATGAATAACATAGAGAGGACCTTCCAGAAAATGCACAATATACTTGACAAAAAAGTTTAAAATATTTGGTACGCATCCACCTATACCTTGGGAAGCAAAGCAGATGTTAGAAGAAGAGCCGGGAAGTAACTTGATCACTACTTCTGAGAAATACAGAGTAACTGGATTTGTCTAGCATTCAACATACAGATCCTTTGTGACTAATGGCAGTTTGGAGCCAAAAAGTTTCTACTCTCTTCTTTTAATTTAACAAAATGGATAAGAAAATATCTTCTGCAAAAAGAGAGTGATTTGACACATGACATGGTCCTGGGGAAAGAATCTTTCCAAACCAGCATGTATAATGATCCAGAATATTTGTAACTCCTTTGTTAAATCCTTTTCAAGAGCATACCTTAAAAGAATCTGATTTTTTTTGTGTGTTTATGAAAATTTCAGTATAATACATAAGTCAGATTCTTCTATGAATTAAAGAAGCTTCTAGAAGATCCACATATCTTCTCTTCATTTTCTATGTTTTTGAGTTATTGGCAGTAATTCACCTAGCTCCCATTAACATTGACAGATTCCAGAAGGAGTGGGAGACGTGAGTTTCATTTTTGAAGGACCATATTCCTTGTGGCTGAAGCCTAAAAGGGTGACAATTTAAATGACAGCTTCTTAAAAAGCCCTCCTACATATGTGTGTGAGTGGGTACGTGTATACACACACACATATCATATTAATATATAGAGAAATGTATATGTATTCTATATGTGTATCTTATTTTATATATATATATACACATCTTTCAACCAGGCATTTGGTGCATATTTTGAGATTTTTTTCTGCTAAAAAGCATAGTGGAATATATGGTACAGAACATACAGATGATTAGCATAAAGGTAAAAACTGCCACACCATTACTGCAATCACTATTCTTTTCTTCAAAATGTAACTTAGGTCTCCACCTTCTGATTTGCAATTAAGCAAACAAAGTGAGTGAGTGGGCAATGAAGACATCAGAGTAAGTTCTGACCATCTGTGTTTTATGCAAGTATATTCACTGTCATCTCGCTATTAAAACTTCCCCATATAATTTTGTGCAGTTAGTTTTCCTAAATTTTTTTTAACATGCTACATTTCATAGTTTTCCCCTTAAGAAGACATTTTGATACATGAATGGTAGATAAGCGGACATTTGGAATTAGAACCAGAGGTGATGCAAAATGAGGCAGTTTAATACAACAAAGACACCAGCTTCTAATGAATCTACTCTACTGAATAGTTCCTTCTTCAACTTCCTAAAAACAGAATAGGAGAATTATTTACGCCAAAAAAAAGAAATACTAAAGACAGCTTTAATAAAAGTTGATAAAGATATGGTTTAAAAGATACTGCAAGCAAATTAAAACAAAGAAAAATTACTGGAAAAGCTGGTGTCTCCATTTATATAAAACTTTTTGTTACCATTTCCTAAATTCTATGAGACTGTGAAAAAAAAGAGGAGACAGATTATGAGATGCAATGAAAATAATCCATCTGTTACAGTGGAAATAACAGTGTGTGTTTAATTTTTCCTGTTAATAACCATCAAATGTTGGCAATCATATGAAACTGAGTTGCAATTACATGATACTTGTTCTGTGCAAACAAAAGAACCCTGAAGCAGAGCTTGGTTTCTTCAGCATCTTTTGCAGTGTATTCAGGTCAGGAGCAATGGATACATTTGGTCCAACTCTACTCCGCAACTGATCACTCTTAGCCTTTCTTCTATTAAACTCCTAATATTCAAACTTCATAGAATCATAGAATCATAGAA
>NW_009218944.1:0-634 GCF_000690835.1 Fulmarus glacialis
TGTGCGTGTGTGTTGCTCTGCGCTTCTTTCCCCTTGATCTTCACATGCTTGTCTTTAGCTCTTCCTCCATCCTGTCTGCTTTTCCGTCGCTCTTTCTCTGTCTCCCCTTCCCGGCTGACTTTTGTTCTCTCTCGAAAGCGCACGCACGCACACGCAGAAGACCTTGGGCAGTTTTGTCTTTCACCTCTCCTTCCTTCTTCTTTGTCTTGCAGCTTCTTTCTCCAAGCAGAGACTCCCCGTTGGTGGTGGTGGTCACTTCCTGTTGTCCATTGGTAGGAAGTTTTTTTTCTTTCTCCCTTTCCCTCTCAGGTTGTAATGACTTTTTGTGACACTCCTCACCCCCCCGTCCCCCGCTCAGTCGTGTGTCGTGTTAGCTAATGACAGCGGTCTCGCGTGTGCGCCGATGAGCAAGTCCTTGGTCTCCAGCAAATAGTATCGATCGTCTCCCAGATTTGGGGGTGGGGGGTGGTTGTTGTTGTTGTCGCAGGGGTGATGCCTCCTCTTAGCTAATGACAGCGGTCTCGCGTGTGCGCCGATGAGCAAGTCCTTGGTCTCCAGCAAATAGTATCGATCGTCTCCCAGATTTGGGGGTGGGGGGTGGTTGTTGTTGTTGTCGCAGGGGTGATGCCTCCTC
>NW_009218945.1:0-566 GCF_000690835.1 Fulmarus glacialis
CCCCGGCCATCACGCCAACGTCATGCCAGTGGTTCACCATCACTGAACCAGTGCCACGCCAACGCCATGTTAGCGTCACACGGGCGCCACGACAGCCAGTGCCACGCCAGCACCGTCACACCAGCGCCATCACACCAGCACCACACCAGCACCACGCCAATGCCACGGCACAGCACACCAACGCCACCAGTGCAGGGACACGGACAAGCCTCCTATTCACTAGTGCCCGGCTCTCGCACGAGGGCATGCTGACGGAGGAGCGGGGCTGGCCCATGCAGCCCAGACTGTCTCCCCAGGGCCAGCCAGACCCTGGCCTGCCTGGATCAGGCCTCCGGGCATCAGCAAGGGCTAGTGAGTAGGAGACAGGGGGCGGCGACGGCTACTGCGGGATGGCCACGCCGCTGGGCTAAGCTACTGGCCGGCTCCAGCCCTCGCACTTACGCGGCCCTGCTGCGGCCATCTCCCGAGCTCGGCCGAGGAGACGTCGCTGCAGGAGCAGCTCTGAGACAGCTTCTCGAAGAGTGTCTCCCGAAAGATGTCCAGCAAGGACCAACCACGCTTGTCAG
>NW_009218945.1:668-2324 GCF_000690835.1 Fulmarus glacialis
GTCCACCCCTGTGCCCGAGCCGTGCCACCCTCTGGGACGTAGCCTGGGCACATCCCTGTGTGGACCCCTCCATGGGCCACCTCTCCTGAGCAGCCCTGCCCGGTGCCACACTTACGTAGAAAGCCTGTTCCCGCAGGGATGGCGTGTCAGGCGGGCTCTGGTTGTAGGTGGAGAACCTCTTGTTCACTGTGGAGGCCTTGTTGACGGTGCTGGCTGCAGAGGGCTGGTCATCCTTGTCGAAGGGGCTGGGGAGGAGAGCCGGGAGGTGAGGGCTGTGTGCCAGCCTGGGCGGGTCTCGACCCTGCTCTGCAGCAAGCAGGACACCAGGACCCCATCCAGTCCAGCTCTGGTTTTCCATAATTGCAGCCCAGTTTTGGGATGGGAGAGAGCCCGGGGCAGGCCACCTCTTGCCACCTCATGCCGGGCACCCTCAGCCCTGCCATGTGCTACCAGCAATGCCTGCTGAGATACTCACTTCCAGGTCACCTCCAGGCTGAGTTTGAGGGTGCCCAAGTCGTTGATATCCACAGCCACTACCTGGGGCAGAGCCGCAAAGAGGTCCTTGGTCTCGCAGGACACATTGCCCACCACAACATGGTTGGCCAGGCTCTTTAGCTCTGTCACCTGGAGAAGGAGAGGGAGGAGAGGACGAGATGAAGCCGTGGGCCTCATCTTATCCATGCTGTTTGCATCCATGCTGTGTGCCAGGATGCCACGGCCACCAGACAGCCTCCTCCCACCCCCGTGAAGGTGAGGTTTAGGTGAGGTCCCGGAGGGAAGCCCTGCTGGGCTGCAGGGTGGTAGCTGGCCCACACCATCCCTGCCCCATTTGCACTGTACCTTGATGGAGAGGAACTCGGTGACAAGGGGCAAGAAAACCATTTCCTCGCTGTCCCACACCTGCTTGCTGTTCACCTCGATGCGCCCCCGCAGCTTCCACCGCTGCCGTCCGTACTTCATGAAGATCTGGGGATGCAGAGGTGTGGGTGTGGGGTAGATACAGCACTGGGGTGGTGGGTGCTCTCTGTGCATCCCCAGGCATGACCAGGGACCCATGCCACCCACCACTGCCCTGCACCATGCCCTCCACACCAGCGCCCACCTACGCCCCCCAGGCACGCCAAGGACCACGGGGCAGGAGAAGAGCAGATCCCAACCCATATGGTCCCACCAACCTCATACTGGTCACCAGCACAGAGCCGGGCAAAGCCTGCCAGTCCTGCAAGAGAAGGCAGAGAGGCGTCAGCAGGCAGCAGGCAGGCAGGCAGGCAGCAGGCCAGGGATGGAGCGGGACGCATTACCTTTCATCCGGACGTGGAACTCGCCCAGCTGGCTCTCCAGCTCGTTCTCCAACAGACACATGTTCTGGGGACAGACGGACAGACAGCACCCATCAGCAGCCACCCGTGGGACCCAGCACCCTGCCAGCCCACCCCAGCCGGCTGCCTCACCTCCGTGTACTCCTTGTAGCCCTTGCTGGCCTCAGCCAGGCTCTCGCGTGCCTCCCGGCTGCCCGGCGAGCCCGTGCTGTAAGCCTTGACCATGTTGTGGGCTCCATCGCGGAGCCGCCGCTGGATGCAATAAGCCTCGTAGAGATCATCTATCTGCAAGGACAGGCCCAAGCTGCGGTTAGGGGAAAGGGCGGGGACAGACCGG
>NW_009218945.1:2597-3146 GCF_000690835.1 Fulmarus glacialis
AGCGGAGCGGAGGCTGCGCTTGCACCCACGTGCTGCAGCATCCTCCAGCCTCCCCTGCTCCAGAGGGTCCCCGAAGAGACAAGCCAGGCTCCGAGGTGCTCTTATCCCAGCCTCAGAGCTAACCCAGGCTCAGCACTCACCACCAGCACCTTTTGTTTGCAAGAAGCGGGTTACAAGCCCTTGCCTGTCTCTGCTTCACCCCCTGCCCAGACCCACCCTGCCCGCAGAGCCCCGATCCCACCCCGCAGGGACTCTGCCGTGCAGGGGACGGGGAGCGGGCAGCAGGGCAGCGCAAGCAGAGGGGGGCTGGCAGGAGCCCGGGGGAGGGGCTAGGAAAGGGGAGGCAAGGGGGACGGGGCACCGATCCCGCTTACCTTATCCAGATCGTAGAGAAAGCCCTGGAGGAGAGAGGAGAGGGATAAGACGCAGCACAAAGCCAGCTCTGCCCACCCAAGGAGACCCAGCACATCGCATTCCACCACCCATAGCACGTCGGCGGGGACATGCAGCACCCAGCCAGGGCTGGAGAGGGCATGACAGTAGGCCAGA
>NW_009218945.1:3358-4013 GCF_000690835.1 Fulmarus glacialis
TCTCCAGTTCCAGCTGGTGCACCTCCAGGTAGGCTCTGGGGGCAACCACACCACGGGGGTCAGGCTGGGGTGCCGTGTCCAGGGCTCCTGCCACCCACAGACCGTGCCACCCCAGCACATCTGGCCCCGCATCCCCGCTCCCTGCTCCAGCACCCAGGCGAGGGAGCCCATTTGTGCCTCTACGTGGGATGTGGTGGGATGTGGGACCTCACGCAGCTCCAGGACCCCCAGGCACTCTGCCCAGGAGACCTGGCATGTCCCTGCCTGGTGAGAGCGGAGAGCTGCCAACCCCAACCCATGGTGAGTTGTCCCTGTGCCCCTCAGGGGCTCCCTGCCTCCAACCACCCAGCCACGGGGAGCCCCAGCACTTACGTCAGGCCCTTCTTGAGAGCTTCGTACACCTCGTCCAGGCGGTTGGGCTGAGGCACCTTGGGTGGTGGGGATTTGTGGGACATTGAGAACATCCTACTGACCCTGGAGCCAGTCTTGCGGGAGACGGTGGGGGTGAAGGGCGAAAGGTTCCTGGGGAGAGAGGCAGGCAAACCCGGGGTGGCCGGGGTCAGCACACAGCACCGGGGTCCACCTGGGTGCCCCAGCCTACCGGGCACCCTGTCTCGAGACAAGAAGGAGCTCCGGGATGGAGGACTGGTCTGCC
>NW_009218945.1:4098-4302 GCF_000690835.1 Fulmarus glacialis
CAGCCCCCCCAATGCATTTGACTGCCCCAAAGCCATGGGAAGGACAAGGAGAAACCCACGAAGCCTATGGTGGAGAAGAGCAGGGAATTAACCCCGTCCCAGCGGGGTCAGAGAGGCTGGCTGTGGGGTAGCCTCTGTGGAGACGTGGGGGGCCCAGGCGCCAGTTGGAGGGAGCAAAGGCAAAAGGGGGGGGCACCAGCCAGA
>NW_009218945.1:4664-5565 GCF_000690835.1 Fulmarus glacialis
GGGGACCTCCTCCGGCTGACCCGAAGGGATGCCGACCCGGCGCCCAGGACCCAAACACCACCCTTCCTGCCTTGTGCAATGGAGTCCCTCTCCAGCCCAGCGAGCAACGCCCCGCTCAGAGCGGCTCTTCCCTTCCTCCTTCCAACGCATCGTCGCGCCACCGGTGCCCAGGAGACACCCTGGGCTCCTTGGTTCCCAGCCCCGGGCCGGACCTCCCATCCTGTGCTGCTCTTTGCAGGAGTGGCCAAAAGACTTCCCCGAATCATTGGTGGGGGGAAATGAATGTCTTGGCCTCCTCCCAAGCCAGAGTGATGGGTAAGTGCTTGATTTCCACCATCCCTCCTCATTCCCGTCCTCCAGGGCCCCTGGAGGCATCTCACACAAGCATCTCCCCACCAGCCACTTAGCTGCAGGCATCCAAAAGTCCTCCCTCTTCCCTGTCCCCAAGCAAGCCCCTCTGGCACCCCCAGATCCAGTGACTTGCCAGTGGCCTGGAAAGTGTCACTTGGCCCAGAGGCTGGACAGGACCTGGGGACAAGAGCCGAGCAGGGCTGGAGGTCTGCTCCTGGGCATGGGGAGGCTCTACCTGCGCTTGTGCCCACCCAGTGAAGGCGCCCATAGCCTGACAAGGCAGCTTGGCACTGCTTTCCCCAGCCATTTGGTTGAGAGATGTCTCTTCTCCCGGCACCAGTGGGTGCACTGGGAGGTAAGGAGCCTGGCTGGGTGCTAGGAAAAGGGATTAAAAGCATTAAAATGCCGTAGTCCCGCAGTCCAAACCCGTGGCGTGCCCATGTCCCAAGAACCACCTGCAAGAGGGTAGCCAGGAGCTAGGGATGGCGCGGTGGAGGGTGGCGGGGACGAGCAGCGCGTGGGGTGGTTCTCACCGACGTGAGGTTCAGCA
>NW_009218945.1:5627-5910 GCF_000690835.1 Fulmarus glacialis
CCCCCCCCGCAACGCGGCTGACGGCCAGCCAATAAAACCTTTCAGCAACAGGTTTGAAATGACCCGGAGGAAACCCTGATTCACGCCAACACTCAAACCCCGAAACCAGCCACCGCAGGATGTCAAGGCCGTCGAGACACAACGCTTCAAAGCCCCCCCCAGCTCCTTCACCACACCCATTAAATGTGATGAGATGGTCACAGGGAAGCTCTTAAAAGCTGGCTGAAGAACAAGGGTGAGCTACACCTGCCCCCTCCATGCTCTGATGGCAGCAGCCGCAGGG
>NW_009218945.1:5925-6290 GCF_000690835.1 Fulmarus glacialis
GGGACACGGCACAGTGGAGAGCTGGGGTGATGGGCTCTGTCTCCCATCTGGCCTCGATGCTCCCTGCAGCCCCCCGTGCAACATCCCCCGGGTACCACAAAGGTCCCTGCGGGAGATGCCAGGCAGCGGGTCGGGAAGGCACCTCGGGATGCGCAGCAGGTCCCGCCACCATGCCCAAGCCTGTCCCCGTCCCCATCCCCACCCCTCGTGGCAGGCAGCACGAGCACCCATCTCCTACCTGAAGGGCCGGTCGGCCGTTGAGTTCACTCCAGCGAAGGACTGGCTCCTATTGATCTTGGTGACGAGGACTCGGCGCTGCGGGCGCACAGACAGTGACATCGTTGAGTGTGACCTGGAGGGCCTCC
>NW_009218945.1:6543-6814 GCF_000690835.1 Fulmarus glacialis
CCTAGCGTTGCCCTTCCAAGACATGACCACGGCAACCCCTCCGCTGTGCCCCAGCCCGGCCACCTCCTCCTGGACCCCGCCTTGTCCCGTGTCCCGCTGTCACCCGTGCCACCCTGCTGCAGGGGCAGGAAAGGCGTGGGGCTGGACCCGGCCGCCCAGCCCTTCGCTGACTCCGCGCTGGCTTCCGCTCGCTCCAGCAACCGGGAGGGAAACCCACGGGCAACAAAGCGCTTTGGAAAGTCCCCGGCTTTGCCAGGAGCTCTGCGTCGGG
>NW_009218946.1:0-1035 GCF_000690835.1 Fulmarus glacialis
ATACATTTGCCATGATTTAACACAGTTAGGACTCCGCTCAGCCTTTAGCACAGGCTTTTAGTATTTGCTGTATGTCCTCGCCTGGTGTCTCCCAGGAAAAACAACCCAGTTTTTTCACCACCTCCCTTGCCAGAATTTGCCGTCGGTAACTGTATCTTTAGGAAGTTGCTTCTCTTGTTAGCGTTTGCTGCAGGGAAAAAAAAAAAAAAAGTCAAAAGACAAACGGAGAACGCAAACGAAGAGAAAACCAATCGATTTATATTTTCCCCAAATCGTCCCCTATGCCCACGGCGCTCCGTTGTTACCTTTTAACTTGCGTGAACTTTTAATAGCTAAATAGAAGAGAAGAGTTTTCATTTTCCCCTACCCCTTTAAAAAAAAAGCCAGTTATGGGAATGAAAATATTTAACAGCAACGCGGACAAAATTGTTAAACTATTTTTTTCCTGAGGATCTGTGCCACAGCTTCTCATCTATTTACTTCAGCCTTAAAAAATCCATTTCGAGTCGGAGAAAGTTTTCTCGGGACTCGCTGCGTGGCCTCGGTGCAGCGCTTACGAGCGGCTGAGCTCTGCGGGCATTGAACTTGAGCTCTCGGGTCACGGGCTGGTGCTGGCCGCTCCCTGACTCCCACCTCTGCTCTGAAGCAGCGCGGGGACCTTGGGGAACCCTGACCTGGGACGAGATCGCCGCCCTGCCGCAGCTGCGACCTAAAATGAAACATCGGCCGAGTAGCTTTGCCACCGGAGCAAGGCTTTGTCGTTTAAATGAAAACCTGTTTGTGTGCAAAGGCAGCCCCAGAAGACATCATGTAATAATTAACCTCGCAAAGCGGGCGCCCGCGGGATCTCAGCCTGGGTAGCGTGGGGAGGGACGGTGCTGCAGGGCCCGCGTGACTCGGGGACACGCTGCGTTCGTGTTCTTCACCGCTCTCGGGTGACATTTCACGGAGAATCAGAACACGCAGGTAGACGCCCCGAGACTGGCCCTTTACATGTATGACGGCGTGAGGCGGAGGGGAGAGTCGGGTCTGAGA
>NW_009218947.1:0-263 GCF_000690835.1 Fulmarus glacialis
GCAGGAGCCTCTGGCAGGGTGGGATGCTCCCCAGCACCCTGCCTGCAGCCCAAAGGCAGCCCGTGCCCCCAGCCCTGGGTCTCCAGCCCTGTGCCCTACCAGCCTCTGCTCCTGCCCTCCCTCCATCAGCTGGCTGCGCCCTGCAGCAGGGGCTGCCACCAGAGAGGCACCAGGGCTGTGCTGAGCATCACCTTGGGCTCTGGCAGCTCTGAGATGGACTGGCACAGGTCCTTCCGCCGGTACCCGAAGAAGGTGCTGGAGCG
>NW_009218947.1:428-686 GCF_000690835.1 Fulmarus glacialis
GGCGGGTCGGGGGCAGGCGGGACGCAGGGGTAATGGGGAGCAGGTCTATGCCACGGGCTGGCGGGACCATTGCCAGGAGTGGCCACCCTCAGCCAGGCACCAGCACCATCTCCAGCAGAGCTTAGCAGCGGATGCTTAGGAGGGACAAGCCAGCAAGACAAGCGTGGATGGCTCAGGTCACAGCGCTGTCCAGATGAGCCTGGGGGCTGCACATGGGGTGTCTCTGCTCCATGCCCCCCATGGGGACAGGGCCACCAT
>NW_009218947.1:699-2367 GCF_000690835.1 Fulmarus glacialis
TCCATGCCCCCCACGTGGACAGTGCCACCATGGTGGCATGGCAGGATTGACCCCTGAGATGCGGCTTGGCATAAAGGGAAGCTGGGAGAGCAGTGGGCTGGGGAGGTGGGAGAGAAGCATCTGGGGTGGAGGAGAGTGAGGACGGCTCAGCGGTGTGGGGCCAGCAGGGAGGGGTGAGGGCGGTGAGAGGGGGTGGCTTGGGGCCAGCGCTCCCCACCACAGCACTCGCCTGTCTCCAGCATGGCTCAGCCGGTCCCAGTCGGGTCCCCAGGCCATGGACCGGGGTCGTCCACTTCGCCGATCCTCGAAGCAGACCTGAGAGCACAGGGAGCCTTGGAGAGAGCCAGGAGGGATGAGAGTGCAGAGCCTCCCCTCTCCTTCCCTTGGCTCAGCCAGGGCCAGCAGTGCCCTCTTTGCCCGGTCCTGGTTTTGTGCCAGTACCAGCCACCCCACGGCAGTGCTGTCCCCCATCCAGGGCAGGCAGGGACCCCAAGGTCCCCCATGCACAGTGCCCCTCACCCTGTTGCTGCTGCAGCCCCATCAAGCTGTTCCCTGCTGCCCCAGACCTGCATTGGCTTGTCCAGCGTCACCCCACGGGTGCCACACACCACCCATGCAGCCCCGGCTGTGCCTGCACCGTGCTCGCCACCCTGGCACTCACCATCTCCCGCACCCCATACTGGCTCTCCACCTTGGCCCGCAGCTGCACGAAGCACTGCTCCATGCGCTCGTGGAAGGGCCGCAGGTCCTCCGTCACCTTCCGCCCATGGATCCGGATCCCCTCTGCCAGCAGCGGGGTCTGCAGGAGAATTGGGAAGGGTCCGCCTGGGCTTGTGGGGCTCCCCCGGGATGGGGACACTGGGCACGTGGTGCCCCAGGAGGGATGCTGTGGGCTGTACCTGCCAGGCGATCAGGTCCTTCAGCTTCTCGATGTTCCCCTCGTCCTCAGGGTGCTCCTGCAGGTAGGAGTCCTGGAAAAAGGCCTGCAACGACGCCGTCTCAGTCCCGCTGACGGGCTGGCTCGGCTCCGCACAAGCAGGGGATGGTGCGAAGCAGTGCCAGTGCCTGCGGTCGCCAGTCCCAAGAGCCCCCGTGCTAGCCCGGGCGCAGCACCTGCATGTCCTCACCGTCTCATACTTGGCAAAGCCACCCATGACAGCAGGGTCCACGATGCCATTGAGCAGCATGGAGAGCGGGTTGATGGGCAGACTGGGGTCATTCTGGTACCGGTTGATCTCGCTCATAATTTTCTCATTCGTTTTCATCATGGTCTCGATGGCATTTTCCAGCGGGGAGACGATGGTCTGTGACCAGGGAGGGAGGGAGGGAAGGTCAGCAGCCGGCTGACCCAGTGACCTGCCTGTCCTGGTGCGGGCCGGCAGGGTGGTCTCTCCCCGGTCCTGCAGGAGAGAGGCCCCGGCGCTGCACATCTGGCCCCACGAAGCCCCTCGGACCCCCAGCACCAGCTGCCTGGAGCTGAGCCGAGGGCTCACAGGGGTAGCACTGGCAGTGCTGGTCCCCAGGTCCGAGCAGGATTAGTCCTGCAGGCAAGAGGCTGCTGGCCAGGTGACGGTCGTGAGGCAGTGGCAGCTCAGCGGTGAGCTTATGGGAAACCTGGGTAAACGTCATTGTCACTGGGGGGGGACAGCTGTGCAACAGCAGTGTGCA
>NW_009218947.1:2818-3121 GCF_000690835.1 Fulmarus glacialis
TGTCACCAGAATGAGGCGACCGGCACCAGCCAACGGAGGCTGTCGGTGCCCTGAGTGCCGGGGGGTCTCCGTGCCCAGTGTCCGTGGAGAAACCCTTCCCTGTGGCCTGGGACAGCGTTCCCACGTGGCACCGGCCCGAGATCAGCCCTGGAGCGGGGGCAGCCAAGGCGATGCCAAAGGGGGGCTCCCCCGCGCTGCTGGGCAGGGGTGGTAGTGGGGCTTTGTGCTCGCAGAGGGAAGGGGGCCGTGCTCGCACCCTGCTCTGCAGGCGGAGGGTGCACGTGGGAGCTGGGTCCACTCTGC
>NW_009218948.1:0-257 GCF_000690835.1 Fulmarus glacialis
AACACGCTAGCAAGGCTGTCGGAGACCATCACGGTCCAGTGGTGGCGGCGGATCCCCGGTGCCCAGGGAGCAGTAACCCAGGGGCTCCCGGGGGTGTCCTCTTGGGCAGGTGCCCTTGTGGAAAGAAAATCCATGATATAATTCAGTGATCCGAAGGAGTGTCTTTACTGCAGGCAGGTACAAAGATCAACATGTTTCCTGGCTAGCACGAGTCGTTTCATTTGCGATGTCGGCCTCGGCAGGCCGACAAGTTTGGA
>NW_009218948.1:268-20885 GCF_000690835.1 Fulmarus glacialis
TGGGCCACAGAATAGTTCAGTCTCCTGCTACTTCAGTTTCCCTGCTGTAGGGCAGGGATGGTATTTCCCCACACAAGCTGCGATGACCCATTGATTAATAAAAACACAGTGATTTGCAGCTGCAAGATGCCAGCTAAAATGACAGTGCAGTTTTCCTTCAAAATGTAACCTGTGCCAAACTCTGCATTTACATTAAATCTGTTATTCTGAAGTCATTGTAATCAATTCACGTCAGCGCGTATTGTTTGCCCTCTCCTTGGACAAGTCTCTGCTGCTGGAAAAGTCAGCTTTGCCAGTCGTTTTTGTAGCAACAGTGTAAACGTTATGTCATTGGCGTGGAGCCACGGTGAGTCAGGCTTGGCTTTGGGCAGGCTCCTGGAGAGAGAGACTGGGAGAGAAGATCGGTCTCAAGTCCGAGGTAGAGAATATTGGCACGGGTGGCCCCACGAGTGCCAAGAGCAGTCCTAAACCTTTCGTGCTAATGCAGCCTGAAATGCTGTAACAATACGGATGTAGCCTACAAATAAGCAATATTTGCCAAAGATAGGCAGGACCTGGAAGGCTGGTGATGGGGGAGAGCATAGCTGCATGTAGTGCAGTTTCCTTTGGGTCCGTGGATGGTGGGAGCGTGCTGTTACTCCATGAAGAGGGCTGCTTCCGGGGGTAGTTGGGTATACAGGCTTCCACATGCCTGCTCCTGTGTCTCCAAGGGACTCGATACCTCTGTGCATTAAGATGAAGGCAAATCTATTAGAAAAATAAATTGGAAAAAATATTGGCAGCCGTGGTTCTAGTCACTTTTCGATTCCTGCGCTTGAATTTTCAGCACGTTTCACATATCTGTCTTTAACCTTTCAAAAACACACATGCACTAGACAGCTCATTGCCCATCATTGGAAAGCACTGCTGACAGTCTGCTAGGCAGGCAACTTGCTGATCTATTGCCTGTGGAAAGCAGCCTGAGGATAATGATTAGGCAAATGTTAATGATTTGTCAGCATCTCTAGTTCATTTATTTTTATCAACACACTGAGCTTATAACTAGAGACAATATTGATCAGTGCAGCTATTGACACTCTCGCTTCCATCTCCCCCTGCGCACATGTCATGTCTTGAGTGAGGAGGGAGATTCCAGCTTGTATCATGTGCTGTACAAAAGGTCACAGCAGCAGCTCTGGGTGCTACTCAAATATCCATAATAAATCATGAGGATGAATGCTTTTCTTTGGTGTTATTTTACTGGGATGGTTTAACCACTTTCCTCTATATTAACCTTCTGTATGCGATTTTGTTGGTGGGTCACGGGGAGCTCAGAAGTTAAAGGGCAGCTGATTTCTCCAGGGCTAGGATCACTAGGATCAACCGGCTGCATTGTGCTGGTCTCAGCAGAGGGGGAATAGAGGATTGTCAGAGCCACAGGAAGGCAGTCCTTGCCCTTTCGTGTTCTAAGCTGCTTGGACAAGTCCCAAGCACTGGCCGTTTCCAGCTGCACGTGATAATAGATTGTCAATGGGAATTTGTTTTCGAGTTCCCTGGCCATTGGTAGTAAACAGTGGAAGAACACTGGTGCAGGGACCTCCTGTCTGGTGGCACAGGGGAACTGGTAGGGACAGCAGAACACGTTTCCCTGCTGGTTCAGATCTTCCTGTTGATCTTGCCTTTCTGGAAAGATCCTCTCAAGCAAGCTTCAGGTGAAATCTGCGAGAGGGACTTGTTCTGGAGGGGAAGCGGATTCGCCTCCAAAGCAGACACAGTGCAGAGCGCAGGACAACTTCCTCCCGCTGCATTCCCTTAGCCGGGACCTCACGGCTGTGCACAGGCAATACTCTGCTGCGCTCAGTAGCCCATTTCATCCTTGACTTCTCCTGACTTAACTGCAAAGGAGAGGGCTGTGGATTATGGATTCCTTTCTTTTTCAAAATTGAAGACCCACCATCTTACTCATTTTCGTTGTTTGTACCACATGTATCTCAAAGGTCTCTGAGCTATTGTGGCACCCCTGAGGAGTCACAGTTTTGTGTTATTATGACCCCAGCTCAGGACTCAGTGACCCAGAAGAGCAGGTTACACCCTTTAAACTATCTCTGATCAGGGTGTTAAGTACAATTTTTGTGATTGCTGAGTTTCTGGGTTTGTTTTGTTCCTCAGCATCTGCTTTTGCTTGGAGACCTTTTGCCTCTTGAGCCAAAACCAGCAGAGAACCTGCCTGAGATCCCCGCTGGAAAGGCTGTTGAAAGTTGTAGATCAGAACACAGTGGGTCAGGAGGAGTTTGGGATTGGAACGTGATCCTGCCAGTTGCCTGCAGATACAGTTCCCAAAGGTGCTTATAAGAAGGAGAAACTATTGATTAAATTCAAGTAAAGCCAAAAGACAAGTCAGGTTCATCATCTGTGCCTGCTTCTGCCTGTAAAGTTTTGTCCACTTTCACTAGAATGAGATTTGGCCCAGGGAGATGAGGCCTGGGCCGAGCGTACTGCAGGAGTGATCTGGCACGGCCGTTCCTCCACTGCTGAGCGAGGAGCAGTTCTGCTGATCTCCGCTTGCTTTTTGAGAGGCTCCTTTCTGTGTTGGGTTAATTCCTTGGCCAACTCTTTGTCCCTGGCGCTGAAGCACGCCCTCAGAAAAAGAATTAATGAAACACAGAAGGAAGGAAGAAAAGAGCTTTGATTTCCAACTTGTGCTGCCTTCATGTTTGCATGGAAATCCATTCTGCAGCACAGGGCGGGATCAGAACGCCGGGAACCCGGGCTGCTAGGCAGGCTTGGTCACAGCTGTGCTCCTGTCACCCGTAGAGACCATTTGGTGCCTGAATTTGAAAGGTTACCTCATCCACAGCCTTAACTGATCCTTCCTACAGGTATCATGGCCCAGGCAGCGGCTGAACAGAGCATCTGAAGGGGGAGGAGGGAAGGTGCCTGATCCACCCCGGGTGCCTTTGGGGATAGTGATTAAAGTGAGGAAACAGAGTTAAACTTTTCTGTCTTGCACTGATACTGCAGGAATGAAGGAAAGAGAGAGCACCGGAGGCTTTAGAGAAGCAGAGAGCTGGAGCCACAGACAAGTGTCCTGATGTTCGCAGCTGCAGGATAAAGATCAGAAATGGAATATAGTTCAGGACGTTTTGCAACAGCTTCCCCAGCAATGGCTGCTCAGCTGTGGCGCAGAGGAGAATAACTGACTCCACAGCACTGGTATTCTCACTGCCAGCAGGGACATACTTCTTGATAAGACACAGATTTTACATCAGAAATAAACATTTCAACACAATTTTTGCGTGCCCATGGAAATATATAGAAGGGTTCGCATTAGGGTTGCTTCTAACGCGATTTGACCCTTTGAAATGGCGTTGTTGGTCTTCAGTCACTTCTGCTAAACACCTCCAAGGCTCCAGCAAGCCCTCCTTCAGTGCCAGTGAGCCAGTCTTAATACTAGAGCCATGAGATTTTTCAAATAAGAAAATAGACAGGAATAGCTTCCCCTAATTATTTGTCTCACCTATCCTTTATCCTGTACTAAAAATGAAGCAGGGCAGAAGTGTCTTGCCTTTTTCCAGGTCAGTCACTCATACTTTTTTGTGACAGCTTTGAAATGGTTTGGGTGAGCAAGTCCCAGGGAGCTACAGGTCCGGCATATGCATAAACCTCGTTTTACACTGCACTGAAAGGGAAGCCAAACCAGTCTGCATGTTTCCCTCTGGCTTCTGATCCACTTCACGGTCTAGTTCAAGGACTTGCGTGAAGCTTCTGGCTTGGCGCTACATAAAAACATTTAGCTTGAACATGAAATTTCACTTGGAATGATGGCAAACGGAATTATAGGCGCGAGATATGGGGCCACCAGATCCCACTGGGACTATACAAAGGGTCATCCTGACAGTAAACTTTCTTGTGGTTTATCCAGCCCACTTTGAAGGAAACCACGCAGTGTGGTTTCTGCCACTTCTCTTTCAGAGGGCCTTTGTCAGCCAGATAACCCTGGCAATGAGGAAACATTTTCTTGCCGTGTAGCCTCATTTCCAAACATGTTTCATGTTAACTCATTCCTGCAGTGTCCCCTGGGGGTGGGGATACCAAGGAATTAAGGGCATACTGCCAGAGGCCAAAATGCTGCAGGTTCATTTGAGGTCAGCAAGCGATGAGCTGTAAATGCAAATATCAACATCCTGCTGGTACAACAGCTTTGCGGGACGCTTGCCAATGTGCCTTTCTCAATACATCTTTTTCCCCCCTTCTGCTTATAGCTGTCCTGATGTCCCTGTAAACTCATCCTGGAACTTCATTTGAGGAAAGGATCTACTGAATCAAAAGCTTCCTTCCCATAACTTCCCTCAAGATGGCATCCGATAGCCCCGAGTCACTAATGACCTTGTGCACAGATTATTGCCTTCGCAACTTGGAGGGGACTCTCTGCTACCTACTGGACAACGAAACTCTCCGGCTCCATCCTGACATCTTCTTGCCAAGCGAGATTTGTGACAAACTTGTCAATGAGTACGTTTCAGGCCTGTGGAGAAGCTGTTGCCTGGTTTGGGAAGGAGCCGGGAGCCCAGGGAAGGGGGAGTATGGGAAGGGATAAAAGGGGAAGAAAAAATGGGGAAGAATTCATAGGGCTGTTTTTTTCCAATTGATCCTCATATTGGAAATAAGGATTTGCATTAACTTCGGAAGGAGGTGTCCCCAGGGGTTATTGTACTGCTCTATATCATCCTAGTTTCTGTGGAAATCACCATTTCCACATAGGTAAACCCAGAATGAAACAAACAGTCACTGCTTCTTCCAAGAACATCAGTAAGCAACAAAGGAGCCTTCCCATTTCCCACCACTGAAGCATTACAGCTCTCTCAAACCAGAAAAATAAGAGTGCAAAGTGCTAACAGATGTTAAATTTTAAGGCTGCTGCTCCCATAGCTTTACAAAGCAACCTGTTTCCAGGGATTTATAATTTGGCTATCACTGTCTCTCTTGGCTGAACTCTGCCCACAAAGTCTGGCAGAGAACTTTGGCCAGCTAATTTTCTGAAAATGAAAAATCAAATTACTAGCTTTAAACAGCTAGGGGGAAAAAAAAATCCTGGAGTCTGTGCTTGCCAGAATCCAGTTTGCTCACACACACATATGACCTTGCACAAATCTTTGCCTGAGATTTTTGTAAGGATTATTAGTTCTGTGCAAGAAGAGGTAATAGGCCAGCTCCAATTACCCCAAAGGCTATTCTGGATGATCAGGAGGGAGTCTGCATGTGCTTACACGCTTGGTCACATTTTCTCATAACCAGTGAAGGTGCTAGAACTGTAGCTGAGCCTTTGTGTCGTGCTGTGCTAACACCATTGCCCCAATATAGGTACGTGGAGTTGGTGAAGACGGACAGCATCTTTGAACCCCATGAAAGCTTCTTCACCCTGTTCTCAGATCCCCGGAGTACCAGGCTAGCTCGGATCCACTTGCGGGAACAGATTGTGCAGGACCAGGACCTGGAAGCCATCAGGAAGCAGGTGGTATTGCACTGATAGCTTCCAGCTGCCACTTCACATAGCAGCATTGCTGCATGGGCACCAGCTAGAATCCCAAGCACCCGGAGATTCCCAAGACCCCATCCTTCACCATCCAAATTTTCTTTGGGAGAAACTCAGCTTCTCCCTTCTCAGCTCCCAAAGCCACTGTAGGGAATGGGATGGGGACACTGGTCAAGTTTGGTGATATGTGGTCGCAGGCTCTCCCAGTGGGAGGTGGTGTAGCAAATAGGGTGGGCACTCTACCTGTGAAATATTTCTAACTTTGATTTCCCATCTTCCAGGATCTTGTTGAGCTCTACTTGACTAACTGTGAGAAGCTGACAGCCAAGAGTCTGCAAACCTTGGTGAGCTTCAGCCACACACTTATCTCCCTGAGCCTCTTCGGCTGCTGTAATATCTTCTATGAGGAGGAGAACCCTGGAGGCTGTGAAGATGACTGTTTGGTGAACCCCACTCGCCAGGTCTTGGTCAAGGACTTTACTTTTGAAGG
Source organism: Fulmarus glacialis (assembly GCF_000690835.1). Lineage (NCBI taxonomy): Eukaryota > Metazoa > Chordata > Aves > Procellariiformes > Procellariidae > Fulmarus > Fulmarus glacialis. The sequence continues at coordinate 6,271 of NW_009218948.1, forward strand.
CTTTAGCCGCTTGCGCTTCCTGAACCTGGGCCGCTTGATCGAAGGGGTAAATGTGGAGACGTTGCTTCGGCCTTTGGCCTCCCTTGCAGCTCTTGATCTCTCTGGGATCCAGCTGAATGATGTGGGATTTCTGACCCAGTGGAAGGACAGTCTGGTTTCCTTAGTGCTTTACAACATGGACCTTTCAGAGGAGCACATCCAAGTGATCGCACAGCTTCGCAAGCTCAGGTCAGCAGATCTGTTCTTCCTTGTTTACCCTTTTCCCACTGATAGGGAAAGGTCTTTTAGGAACGGTCTACTTGCCTGCTAATGGAGAGCCACCCACTGCTGGTTTCAAGTTATAAACCTTCCCATGCACAGGCTCTCTCATTGACTCACTATTCATGTCTGACACGTCTAAAGCCAGCCTGCATTTTGCTTGCAAAAGGACACCACTTAGCAGAAACTCCCTCTTGGAAAAACAAAAAACAACACACACCCCCCAAAAAAACCCCACACACCACAACCGCACACACCAAAAAAAGAAAAAAAAACAAACCAAAACAAAACCAACCCTGCCCCCCAGCCAAACAAAAAAGAACAGCTGACTACCTGAGAAATGCCAAAAAAATTACTACAGATGTGTACATATACAGCGATAATCACACTGTGAAACTCAGTCCTCCAAACCACTTGTCAAACAGGAATGTCCAAAGTTTAAGCGCGGCTCTGAGGTAAAACTAGGAAAAACTCTGAGCTCAGACTGTCGCTGGCTGTGCTCTGTGGAAGCACACTGTGTATGGATGGTGCGACCAAGGGAAAAAGCAGTGTAAATAAATAGGCACTCCTGACCTAGCCATGTTGACAGTGAAACGACTTCCTGAAACAGAGTTGAGACAATTGCTATTCAAGCTGCACGGTGGTATCAGGAAAGGGATCCAAGACTTTCCAAGCCAAAGAGGAGGGCCTTACTATTCACGCAAAGGATTCTTTGCAATGGCTGTAGTATCATCTCTACTGACTGCAGACACTAGGGGGTACCACGTTAACATATGACCTAGGAGCCTCGGGGAACGTCCTGGATAAAATTTTCTTAATCCAAGTACTTAAACTCCCAGTGATTTGCAATGAAACTCGGTCTACAACGGGTGGAAGACACTTCTGTGAGTGGGATGTTGGCTCCTCTCTTAGGCAGTTTAGAAAAGGCTCTCCCAAGGGTCTTAGCTACTGCTCAGCAGGCACAAGCAGCCCCTGTCCTGTAAGGGACCCCACCTGCACATGGTGGCTGCTCAGTTTGTCCCACCACTCCCTTAGCATCAGGGTTTCCCCAAAGCTTAAGCATTTAAATACCTGAAGATAAATGAAATCAGGGCAGTGTAATAGCCTGGGGTGGAAAAAATAGAAGACCGGGGAAGCAGACAAAAACTTGTGTAACTTAATTTGCGGGATGAGGCACCACAGGTTTCTGTGGATGCGAAGATTCTCTAGTGCATCTTAATCACCAGGCAGAAATGCTCAGGTGGCTGCTGTGATGGAGCTTGGGAAAAGCAATTCCTGAGCCTGGAGCAATTTCCTTTGTGATGTGTGGCCAAATGATTAATTGTGCTCCATTCTAAGTAGACCTCTACCAGATATCTGTGTGCTTTGGTTAGACACAGGGCCAGATCCTGCTGCCAGATCCTACAGAACCACATTCCTGTATCTTGTGAAGGAAATAATAATAATAATAATAATAAATAAATAATAATAATCAGACTTGGCTTGTCATCTTCCTCTGGTAGAGAGGCAGAAGCCCCACCTAATGCTTTCCAGGCTCTGAGCTCCTCTCTGTCATTTGCAGGCACTTGGATATCTCCCGAGACCATCTGTCCAGTTATTACAAATTCAAGCTGACCCGGCGGGTTCTAAACCTGTTTGTGGAAAACTTGGTGAACCTCACTTCGCTCGATATCTCAGGGCACACCATGCTGGAGAACTGCACTATCCCAAGCATGGAGGAGAAGATGGGCCAGACAAGGTAAGGGAACAGCAATTACTGAGGTCTGCTTGGATGGATAGATCAGTCAAAGATGAATTAAGAACAGTTCCCTCTCCTAAGCTTCCAAATTCTGTAGGTCTAATTAATCTAAAAAGCAGGATTTAGCTGTGCTAGTTTCTCCTGATGCTGAAGACTGGTATGGGAATCAGCTCTGATTCTTGTATGTGACACATGTAAGGACTGTTAAGAGTAATAAAGAATTCATCCTATCTGCCTCCCATACATACCTGAAGAAGTATTTCAGCAGTTCTTTTCCACACACATTCTCCTAGGGATCTCTTGCAGTGGTTTATATTTCTTCTGAAAGGACTCCGAAGCCTTTTACACATTTTCTACACAAAACGTTCCTACCCTCACTGAAATCCAGGCTCTTCCAAGACAGAACATTTCTACACTGAATCAATACATCAATGTTCATAGGAGGGCTGTGTGTTTTAGGAACGTAGAATCTAAAGGCATATTTTCAGATTTGACCTGGATGCTGAGTGGATCAACCTTTGAAAATCCTGGTGCACCTCAGTAGGGGCATACCTAGAGGTCTGGTTTTCCAGATCAGCAAAGAACTCTGCCCTTCTGTTCCCCGAGTGCTTACTGAACAAAAGCAAACAAGTGGGAGAGTACTGTCTCCTTTCCACCCACGCTGGTGAAAAAAAAAATACTGGCTCTTGGTCAGTAAGGAACATGGCAGCAGAACTAGTGTTCTTGAGTGATCACAGAAGCAGACTAACGTATCTATCAGATGACACACTGTCCAGTTTGCAGGTAGTTTGAATCAGTGAAATCCACAAAGGAAATGTTCATCCCAGCTGTGAATTTCCAGGACAAATTCTACCTGGGAAAGCTGCATTCTGTCTGCGTGAATTTTTACTGCTGTTTCTGTTGCGCACATTTAGCCCTTCACTCAGGATCACCGGGGATGAATGTCTAATGTTATATTTAGGAGAAGCTGACTGCCATACAACTGAAGCGTAGCTATTACTCTAGTCATGGAGCACTACAGTCAGAGTGAATGGAGAGCTGATAGCTGTCTCTGTGGCAGGAGACACCTGAACAAACACAGCAGCAACATGAGTGATCTTTTGTTTTTGTTTTTTTTTTTAAATCAGCATTGAGCCAGCAAAGAGCAGCATTGCTCCCTTCCGGGGTCTGAAACGACCACTCCAGTTCTTGGGCCTTTTTGAAACATCTCTCTGCCGCCTGACGCATATTCCAGCCTACAAGGTAACGAGGCTACAAGAATATTGGCAGCAGGTGCTTGGTGGAAGTTAAAAGAATGTGAAAATCATTGGCTGCCAGTAGAGTGGAGTTCTTAGGGTCTCAGGTGTGACAACTGAGCTCTGACCTTTCAATAGCTACTTGATAATGCAGGAAAACTGCCAGAAGGCAAGACCTGTACCCCACATGGTTTTCACAAGGGTTAAAAAACATGCCTCTTAAAGAAGGGCATGGAAAAATCCTCCTGCCTGAATGACCAGGATGTCTGTGTCTACAAGAAAAGGGTTTAAGGCAATAAGACAATAGGAATCTTACTTGTGAATACCATCCTCCTGCCCCAGAGGTGCCATTTCTTGTCCATCTGGGCTGAGAAGTGACTCAACCTCTTTGCTCTCATCCTGGGCCTAATCCTACTAGCAGGGCTGAGGGAAGTTGTACCCTTCGACCTTCCAGGTCTACTCTCAGAGTTCCCTTCTCATGTTGGTTTTCCTCCTTCATCATTTCTCCTCTCACTCTTTTTGTTCCTCCATGCCAGGTGAGTGGAGACAAGAACGAAGAGCAAGTCCTGAATGCTATTGAGGCTTACACAGAACACCGGCCAGAAATCACTTCCCGGGCCATCAACCTCCTTTTTGACATTGCCCGTATTGAACGCTGCAGCCAGCTGCTGCGAGCCCTTCAGGTAAGTCCCATTTACCTCACACTTACAAGGGAAATTTTGCAGTCCCAGCCTTTTCTTCACCCTGGGACACCATATCAGGCCATTCTGGAGAAAGTCCCAGTAGTGCAATGGAACTGGGTACCTTTATTTCATAAGCATGTTCCTGCAGTGCCGGGGCCATGCATTCCTTCCAGGCTTGTGAGGGTCTTTGCCCCACACAGCCATAACAGTCACTCCAAGATTCAACAGCAAGTCAGTGGCACTGAAGCTTCATGTTGCTTCTCTGCAGCTGGTGATCACAGCCCTCAAGTGCCACAAGGATGACAAAAACATCCAGGTGACAGGCAGCGCAGCGCTGTTCTACCTGACCAACTCCGAGTACCGTATGGAGCAGAGTGTAAAGCTGCGGCGCCAGGTCATCCAGGTGGTGCTGAATGGCATGGAGTCCTACCAGGAAGTCACAGTAAGAGCGGCCCAGCCTCCTTCAGCTCCCAATGTCCTCCTTCAGCTCCCAATGTCCTCCTTCAGCTCCCAATGTCCTCCTTCCCTGTATTGTCTTTAGCCTGGTGTTAGCATCTGGGTCTTCTAAGCCTCCAGGATGTAGCCAGGGCAGACACCAGAGAAGCTATTGCCCAGATCTGCTCCTTGCCTTCACTCAGTGATGAGGATTACATGCAGGGTGCTCCTTATCCACACGATGTTCTCCAGAACAAGGGGAAGAAAGTAATTATAGCAAGGCTCCTTTTTATCTGATGATAGTGGTCAAAGGGTGTGTACAACACGCAGCACAGATGTCCAGCACTGACTGCGGGCGTTGGGGGTTTTGAGTCAACAGAAAGAAACATTATCCCAATACACTATGTTGGAAGCCAGCTGACATTATACACTGATGCCGCTGGGTTGCAGAATGGTGACTGCTGCATAGAGAGCTTACAGGCAGTGAGGAACTGGCTTGGAAGGTGATGGGCGTTGAGTGATTGTGTGGCCGTGAGACACTAGAGTGACAGCGAGAGAGAAGAGGGTACTGACAGAGCACAGCTAAAGCACAGTGCTAGACAGGAGGGTAACAGAAATTTTAGTGGTCGTAGTCAAGCAAGAAGATGCTTTCAGTACCGAGCAGCAAGGAGACATGAGGTGATGGGGTCCATGTTTCATAGCCACTTGGCCCAGCGTTTGCTTCCTTTTGACCCAGGTACAGCGAAACTGCTGCCTGACACTGTGTAACTTCAGCATTCCTGAGGAGCTGGAGTTCCAGTACCGCCGAGTCAACGAGCTGCTGCTGAACATCCTCAACCAGAGCCGGCAGGATGAATCTATCCAGCGCATCGCTGTACACCTCTGTAATGCTCTGGTCTGCCAGGTGGACAACGATCATAAAGAAGCTGTGGGCAAGATGGGGTTTGTCATGGTTGGTATGGTCCCAAGGTGTCTACTTATCCTTAACCCAGGCTAGCACAATTCCCTTGCAGCAGTCCACCAAACGTATCCAGCCAGTGATCCAACCTTACAGTATCACAGGAGGGAACTAGTGTCCTAGCATTGCTAACCTTTCCTGGAGCCTACCCCTCCAGGTGACATCTTCTACTTGCTTACCAGCACTGGAAGTCATGATCTCAGAGATAGGCTGTCTGTGAGAGCAGGGAAGCAGGGTAACCTTATACCTTACCTCTTCACCGCATCATATGATTTCCAGAACCGGTACTACCTTGTGACTAGCTCCTTCTGCATCTCCCTGAGTTTGTATCAGCTTCCCAACTCATGTCAACCCATATCCCTCACCTTTTCAAAGAACGGCAGAGGCCACTGTTTTGGTGCAGTTATACCACATTCCAAACTTTGTCATACAGATCAAAACTGACTTGACTGCAAACTCGACAGCTCGGGGACTGTGATAGGGTTCAGCTCTGTGAATACTTGCAACATTGAACATAACCCAGTCCCACTGGTTTAGAAAAAGAAGTACCAAGTAGGTTCTCTACAAAGGATCAAAACTGCATAAGCCTGCAAATCGGCTGTAGCCAGCCCTGCAGTGCTACAGCAGCTAGTTTTAGCTCTGTGATTCTTGAACTGTTTCTCACTTTTCCCCTTCCTCTGCCCACAGACAATGCTAAAGTTGATTCAGAAGAAGTTGGCTGATAAAACGGTGAGTGTTTCCCCCAAAAATGCATACATAAAGTATTTTCTCTTCAATCTGATTTAGGCATGGAGATCAGTCCAGAGTGCCAGCTCAGCTTCTCTAACACACACAAGACATCTCAGCTGATGCTGCAGAATTTCCCATCCCAGGGTGAGGGCAGGGGAATGCTACAGGGAGGCAAAAATATTAAACACAAAGCCCACTTGCTGACAAGTTGAAAATGAATAACAAGGTTTTCTTATGTCTGGAGCCATCTAGGGTGATACCAGAGAGGAAACACAAGTGGTTGGTTTGCACTGGGCTCTCACATTAGCAAAGCTCTACTTCTGTCCCTTTCTCTCCGGCTCTATAGTGTGATCAGGTGATGGAGTTCTCCTGGAGTGCCCTCTGGAACATCACTGATGAGACCCCTGATAACTGTGAGATGTTCCTTAACTACAGCGGCATGAAACTGTTCTTGGAGTGCTTGAAAGTAAGTATGTCTGCTTTCCTCTAGAGGAATGCTGACATTAGCAGTGGAGATGTAGGTGCCTGGGCAGGATCCCTGGCTAGGCTAATCTATAAGCAGTACTTCCTATGTTGCATAAAGAGAAAAGAAAAAGCTTGCATATTTTCTTCTTTCTCACATCCATCCACCCAACCAACCAGTAGAAGAACAGAGAAACTTACACTCAACACATCTTCCTCTTTTCCCATCTTGTACACAGTCCCCCTTAAGTAGAGCAGCAGTGAATCATGGGCCCTGGCCTCAATTCTCTCATTTCACATGTATCTTGAACACTGGAGATCCCATTTGGCATCTGCTAAAGAGCCATCGCTGACTGCCCAAAAATACTCAACCCTTCTAGGTGTGCTGTACAATCTTTCTCCAGGGTTGCCTGTTCTCAGCATCTCCACAGCCCTCCTTTTGTATAATCCTGTCCTTTGCTTGCTTAGGAGTTCCCAGAGAAACAGGAGCTGCATCGCAACATGCTGGGCCTCCTGGGCAACGTAGCAGAGGTGAAGGAGCTCCGCCCGCAGCTCATGACCTCCCAGTTCATCAGTGTGTTCAGGTGAGTGCCTGGCTAACGAACAGCTGGGCTGGGCAGGGTGAATGCTCTGGAGCTCTGCTCCTGAATCACCCGGCGACTTTTAAACCTCTGGTGCATCGGCATCTCTAAACGATCTCTTCTCTCTTGGCAGCAACCTGCTGGAGAGCAAAGCAGATGGGATTGAGGTATCCTACAATGCCTGTGGTGTGCTCTCCCATATCATGTTTGATGGTCCAGAGGCTTGGGGTATATGTGAGCCCCACCGAGAGGAAGTTGTGAAGAGGATGTGGGCAGCCATCCAGAGCTGGGATATCAACTCCAGGAGAAATATCAATTACAGGTGAGGAATAGAAAAGTTTGGCCCACTCGCCTGGGAGCCAGGATTGCCACAGGAAGCAAGCAGCAACAGGGAGAAGGGAAGAGGTATAGCCCAGTATGGAGGCTCTGTTTAGAGTGAAGGAGAAACATCCTCAGGGACATACTTAGTGGGGGTTTTACATCTTCCTTTGAAACATGTCACACAGGCTGCTGAAATTGGACACCTTGCCTGGCAATTCCTATGGGAGAAGTGTGGGAGCCCAACAGAATTTCTCCTGCATGTGTCTGGTGAAATTGCGTAGTTCAGGAAACCCTTGATCTGACTATCTGGGACTGCCTAAGCATTTTCCTCCGAGACTACTGTCCTTTGCACCTCTTTAAGTCTGTTTCCTTCTGAAAGTCACGTGGATTGCTGTAGCATTCACTCTCCTCTGGGGGATATTTAGACACAGCTCCCAGAAATCCCTTCAAGGGTTAATACAACTGGTGGAATCCTCCAAAGCCCTTCCTGTAAGAGGGTATCAGGTACTCCGTATTCCCTTAGTGCTTGGCAGGGATCCAGAACGACTGGCATTCCAGTGCCTGTTCTACAGTATAGACACATTATTGTTGTCAGAAGAAACACAGCAACCATTGCACGTGAGCAGCCAGCTTTGGCTGGGTATAATTTTGCTTTGGCCCATCTACAGAAAGATCAGTGCTGCTGGGTTTCAGCTGTCGTGAGGAAATGACTGACAGAGGATGGAAATCAGTTCTTGGACTCAGCTGCATTCGTTGCAGCTATTTATCTGGGCAGCATGTTTATGCTAACGTGGTAGGGCCTGTAAGCCTGCCAGTATTGCCGTGTGACACAGACTCAGTCTTTGATGCCAGAATCTTTGACATGCCAATGGATTTACTGCTATGGTATCTATGAGCACCGTTTGTATTGCTTTGAGTGGCAAAGGTGCTGAAAGAAGCAGCTCTTGGATTTTTAACAACTTTGCAATATTTCTGTGCAGGTCATTTGAACCAATCCTTCGACTTCTTCCACAAGGGATCTCCCCAGTCAGCCAGCACTGGGCTACCTGGGCACTGTATAACCTGGTCTCTGTCTACCGTAAGTTCCCTTTTCAAAATCACGTCCATTGCACTGTAAAAGTTGAGGATCTGAGCTTGTTAGCAGAAAAAGTCTTCCCAGTTTAGCTATGTAAGTAGAGAGAACCTTCTTTGAATGATGCAGGAATGTCCAGGCAGCACAGCCAAACAAGAAACAATGAGACTTGGTGTGTAGGAAATTCCTGCAATGTTTTGATCCTTCTGGTCATGCTCTTATGTTCTCAGCCGTTTTGGGTCTGTTGTTTTCACAACCAGGGCACCCCTAGCAGGCTGGCTCCATGAAAAAGAAAAGTTTTGTGGCTTTGCAGGCCACAGGCTTCTCCTTCCCCTCCTGCCACCCTTTATACCACTCTTGTGAAGGCTCACAAGGACCTGTTTTATTCTTTTCTCTTCTCCGCAGCTGACAAGTACTGCCCACTGCTGATCAAAGAAGGTGGGATTCCCCTTCTGAAGGACATGATTAAAATGGCCTCAGCACGGCAAGAGACCAAGGAAATGGCCCGGTAGGAAACCAATGCACTATCATCAAACATTCAATTTAGCTTTAGTTTAGTTTTTATTCTTCTACATCAAGTAAGGCTACCAAAGAAGGGCCTGTACTGATGTGTACGAGGGGTAAGAAGCGAACACAGGAGAAGAGCAGGAAAAGAGGATGAAAACAGAAGACTAGAGAGGTGTTTATGGGTGGGCAATACACACAGACCATTCAGGGTTGATGGATGGCGGGCAAATTGGTTATAGAAGTGGCTTGTTGGACAGGGGAGCCACATGGCTAATTGCATCTCTTATGCCGATAGTCTCCAGTCATCACTATTCTCCATACTTGTGTGGGCTCCCTGTCCAGAATCATACTGGCCTGTCACTAAAATTGCTGACTGCACAGTTAAAATGAGAGGATTTTTCAAAAGAGAGTCTATGACCTTTCTGAGCTTCCCCAACTTACTTTGTTACGTGACCTTCCTTTGGAGTCATTCTTTCAGTTTTAAAAGCCAGCTGCAGTTTCTAATCATTGGCAAACTGAGCGTTATGATTTCATACCTGCAGGATGAATGTAAGAGAGATGTAGAGAGCGGCTGGGAACATGTTCCTTGTGGGTGGGCAGCAGGCATTCCCCACAGCTAAAGGGTTGCTAAACGCTGGAGGTGACTGAAGCCTGCAGAAGACTCTCACGGGCAGATTGTGTATGGTGATGGGACGGTGCAGGAATGGTAAATGAAAAAAATAGGAAAAGCAGGGACAGATGACAGCAGAGGGAATGACAAACATCTGTATGCACATGTTTCCTGATGTGATTCAAAGTTTATCTGACAGTTTGGTTATGGGGGTCACATATGGATCTGGCTGTATACTACCATGACTTGAAATTCCGTGGGAATGAACTGTGAGCTCTAAGGAGTGGAGTATACTGGTTTTGACACAAATACCAGCTGATGCATATCTCAGAAGAGACTGCCTGCTGCACATAGTCTACGTTTACACAGAGATCGAGCTGTTGGACAGTTCTCATGTCTGTCCCGCAACTGTCGTGCAACAAGCTTTAAACTAAACCCTTTCTCCTTGTCCTTGTTTTATCCATAGGAAAGTTATAGAGCACTGCAGTAACTTTAAGGAGGAGAACATGGACACTTCCAGATAGAGGCAATCATCTAATGCCTCTTGCCAGCACTGTATCCAGCTTCTCTCTAATTCACTGTATATAGGGAGGACTCTTTCTTACCAACTCGCCTGTTGGAAGGAAACTTTATGTGTGTGTGTGAGACCCTCAGTAGATGAATGTGAACAGGGGAGGGGGGAGGGACTTTTTGCACAACAAAATGCTTTCCTTAAATTAGTGGACTTTTTTGTTATGAAGTTTCAGGTTGAAGTTCTGTGTGTATGATTTCTGTATAAAAAGAAAACAAAAAACAAAGACAACTACATTATGTATCTTTTAACCTTTTTATTTTAGACCACACAGAGAGCCTCAAATGATCATGAGCTTGAAGACCTAGTTGTGTGATTGCTAGTGTGACATTTTTATTTCCCACTTTTTAGAAAATTCCCTTTTGCTGTATTGCATGAGGTCCTGTAATGTCTGCAAGAACACCGGTCCTGAATTGGCATTGGCTGCTCAATGGGATTACAGGCAGTGATGAGTTATTTATGTGGTTGGAGAGGCTGGGGGACACCATACCAGAGAGACCAAAAGAACCGACCTTTTTAGTGATATTTGTAAATGGAGGAAATGGGGAAGAAAGATCTTTCAAGTCAATTCACTCCCTTGAGGGTTTTTTATAGAAGACTCACATCAATGGAAGCATTGCTAACTGTATGTGGGTCGTTTGGAAGTAAGACATTCCCATTAAAGTCAAGAGGTCTGTTTTGTCCCCTTTGGCAGTACAGTAGGATCTGCCAGCCCACCCAGCCTCGTAAGGTCAGGGATGACCAGTAAAACCAGTTACACATCCTTGGCAACACAGAGCTTTTCTCTTTAAGGGAGCCTGTGCAGCAAGGAACAAGGTTTGTTCACAAAGGGCTACACATTTTCATTCCAGTCCTTCACCGCCTTTTTAGTTGTGTTGTGTTTTATGGGGAAGGGCTAGAAATGCCAGAGAGCGTATTTCCCCTCTGCATAATAAGCTCTACCAGGCCCCAGTCCAGAGCGGCTTGTACCACTTGTGCAAGTCCCAGTAACGGACTGGAGCTGTTCCGCTCTTCTTCAGTCTGCATCAGCGCAAGCCGTGCTCAGTGGGAAAGTAATCTCCTTTTACAGGAAGCTCAGTGCAGCACAAATGCTGTAATTGGAGGTGCTAAAGTCCTCTTCTGAGACTGGGGAGTCTCCAGGCACCCTTTGGAGGGTGATCCCATGATTCCACCCCAGCATCCTCCCTCTCTTCTTGGGAGCAGAAGGCCCTATTCTTACCTGACTCCCACCAGCACTTACCAGTGCAGTCCCGCTCCCATCAGCAGCACTACTCCGATTTATATGATGTAGGTGAGAGTCCCACTAAGGTGGTCTTCACCTGGAAGACTCTAGACCTATAAAGGCTCACGAAGCCAAAGGCCAAGGTTTGCCTGACAGCCAGGCACTCGACAACACAGTGTGCAGTCCACGCTTCGAGCCCTCTGCTTGCCACAGTTCTTTCACAATTCACAAATCTTCCCTTAGAAGGGATTTAGAAAAGATGTTATGTCTGGTAGCAGTAAGAGGAGACCATGGCCATGTGAGTTAGGACATTTCAGGCCTCTGAGCACAGTAACCCTCGCTGCTCTTTCCTTGTATACATTGCTCTCAGATTTGACTCGCTGCTATGAGGTTCTTCTAATGCTCAGAGTTAATGTTGTCATTGCTGAGCACATTATAGACAGATCCTAGATACACAAACTGACACTTTAAATGACAGAACACAGCTGCCCTGGAGAGGTTTACTTTTTCTGCCAATATGGTGTTATTCAATGTCTTTTTTTTTTTTTTTTCTTTTTAACCATACGTCATTTGTTTTGATATTGTGAGATCTGTACTTTTTTCTTTAAGTATTTTTCAAACTTATATATATTTTTGTGTCACTTTTGAATTGTTTTCATATGGTTTGCAAAACTTGACAAATTATACTTTTTTGCAGTCGTTTGATTGAAATGTATTTTTCTCTCTCTTATTCCTGTTCCCCAAGAATTTGTGTCCGTATAAGCTTTGAGACAGGGAAGCTTATTTCAAGATCTGTTTTCTGTATAGCATTTGCTAATCTTCCTTCTAGATGCAAATACTGCCAACCAGCCTCGGAGCATTAGGGGGGGTCAGGCTTTGCTCATTTAATTCTCCATTTAGTGCTGCTGTCCTTTGGAAGTTGTTTCACATGACAGTGCCACCCACTAGGCTTTCTTCCTTTCTAATGCCCACATAGTGAACGCTCCTACCACTAAAATCTTGAATCACGTGACAAAGAGCACTCAAGATTCTGAGTATGTTGGCAAGGTGGGATTGAGGCAGAAGGGGACACACATCACAGATGTGAGAGGTATCAGAAACCCACGTCCCCAGAACGCAGCTGCCATGCTGGGGAGACGACTGGAGCTCAGGAACTCCCGACTCAGCTAGAGCAGACCTCAGCCTTGCATTGCAATCAGAGCCAAACAATCAGGCTTTATGCTGAGAATTTTGGCACAACTACATCAAGGTTAATGAACAACCCATGCCTTGGTTCTATCTGCCTCAAGACCCCAAAGGTCTGGGTTTTTCAAACCAGTGCCCCTATTAAGTTCAGCTATTACTGAAGTTTCACCTGCTACAAGCTGGACCATGGTATCCCAAACTAACAAGATCCAAGCTGCATCAAACCTTTGTTTCACACTGTAAAGATAACCTCTATCCTCGCTGCTCACGTATCCTCATCAAGCTGTACCTGAGCCTGAAGCAGGATAAAAAGATTTCAAATTCCCAGCAACATGGAGATTGATGGAGTCAGGCCAGCCTGCCAGAAAAGCTTAGCTTTCTGAAATCTGTCACTGATCCCAGGAGGAGGAGGGAGCTACAACTGGCCTGTTACACCTAGCTACACATAAGATTTTGAGTCAGGCCACCAGCAAGGTAAATTCCTGAGACAGCATTTTAAAAGAAATAGCATCCCTGTTAGAGTAACATCAGCTTTGGCTACAAGCTTCAGTGTCAAGCCAACAGACTTTGTGAGCTGCAAAATAACATTTACTTTCAGTAAGGAGCAAAAGAGAGAAAGGTATCCTCTGAACACCTGAGCGTAATCCAGGAATTCCTGTAATCAGGACTTTGAAACTAGGTTGTACCTTGGGTTTCCCTAACTGAAACAACGGGAGTTGTTTCACCCTAGGCATAATGCATGTACCATGACCTGGAAGCACTTTTTGGAGGCAAAGAGGAGTTGATGAATTGCTGCCAGCAATTGTAGATCCAGCGCTCAGGGCAGAACAGGGTAGTTGTCTGCAGCCATCATACCACTATTCTGCAAAGGAGGAGAGGGCAAAGGGGCTGATTTTTTATGAAGGTCTAATGTAAAAGGGGAAGTTGGATAGCCTGAAATGCTTGACTGTTACAGAGAAGGCTCTCAGGACTTCCAGCTTTCCTGGAGCAAAGGAATGAACCAAGGGACTTCAGCTCCACACAGAATTACAGAGCCAACGACCGACCCTGCCCAGAAAACTAGAACAGGGTTCTATCTGTCAAATGAGAATCCAGCTGGAGAGAAGTTCATAGAGTGTAAAGATATGGCAGAGGGGCTCCTTGTGCTCCGTAGTTGTCATCCCATTCAGACTCATTCATGTTTTCACTACTACATTTCCTTTAATATTCAAAAGCTTGGTAAGCAGAGCACGAACACAACTCAGGAGTTCTCTGCAGAGACTGTGCCAACAAAGGAACCCTCTTAACTTGTACGTAGTTTCCTTCGTGGCTGGAGGATGCTTGGTCATTCAGTGGCCCAAGTCAGTGATGCAGCAGGGTGTCAGGTGTCTGCCATTTTCTCTGGAATAGATAAGAGAGCAAATTAGTGGGCAACTTTCCACAAGTGCTTCCATTTTACAAGATCTGTGGGAGGAATTGCTTATAACAATTGGCATCTACTTGTGTGATGCTTAACACCCAGTAGCACCAGACTCATCTAAACCAAGCCAAGAAAGTTTAGCGCCAATATTTGTGGCAATTAGTAACATTGCAGATAATTCATCTGCCCTATCTGCATCATGGCTGCTATTATCCTGCACCTACCTACTGGCTGAAATGATCTCTGTTCAGCACTGAATCCTACCCAGCCTGCCACCTTGGCTCGGCTTCTGCTGCAAAAGATGAGTGGGAAGAAAAGTCTTGGAGCTGTGAGCCTATTGCCCTCTCATCACTTGAAGAAGGCAATTAATTACCAGTAGAGCAAGAGCTATAGGGGCACTGCATTCAGGCACTACTCCACAGAAAATATGTTTTCTTGAGACTGTTTAGAGAGGAGCCTGCCACAGCTCAGTGTTAGAGGGTAGCTTGTGCTGATAAAAAGAGAATTAGAAGTAGGGGAAACAGCTGGTCTCCGCGACAACCATGTGTATGAAGCACAGAGGGTAATGGTTGTCAGGAATGGATGAAAAGCAACATGGGGGCTGGATTAGAAGACAGCACTTAAAAAAAGGAACGAGGGAGATTTCCTG
>NW_009218948.1:20908-23550 GCF_000690835.1 Fulmarus glacialis
ATTTTGATTTCATATAATTGTCACTGATTCTCTCTGTAATTCTTTTCTTGTTTTAAAAAAGTTTTTAAGCTAACCAAATATGTATTTCCTTGTTTTGCTTAATGAAAATAACCTCAGATATAATGAGCAAGCATCTGCTTTTACTCTGTCCATTGACCTGCCTAGTGTTGGGAGGCCTGGTTCAAATGTTTGTACGTGGTGAAACCGAGCAAAAAAATAACAATGTACAACTGTTGCTTCCTTACAATTCTGAATGAATTAACTTTTCTGTTGTATCCATTGGATACCCGCTGTGTATTAAACCTAGTGCTTAACAATGTCTTCTTCCTTTGGTCTATGAATGTGGTTTACTTAGGTACATTACTGGTGCATTTGCTGTCATATATTTCATTAAAAATGAAAGGAACTGCCATGTGTTGATGATGCAGTTCAGTGGCTTTTCCTTTCACCACTCCAAGGGATACAATACTGTTTGTCAATAGAAAAGAGGCGTGGAGGAAGAGCGTATTGTTATGAAATTATGTGAGAGGAGAAAAAAAAAATCAGAACAATATTTGACTGTACAGATTGCCTCTGAACTCTGTAACGGATCTGTGGCTTGCATTCCACAGCCTAAGCTTTGTAAGTAGGCAGAAGCTGAGTACTTAAGAAAAGACTCTAGTTTAAAACAGTCAATCTGCTTTAAGGCCAGCGTGACTTTCTTCTTAAGACCCTGGTTCAACTCCCAGTTAATTCAATGGTCACTGTAAACTCTCTAAAGGATCAGACTCTAGGTGGCTGAAGAAGGAGGAGGAATCATGTGAAACTGAACTGCCTCTAGGAAGCTGTACCATGTTGTAAGAGTACATAGACATACCTTAGGCTTCCAGCAGCATGAAATTCCTAGCTGGAATGCCGTAAGAATCTAGATTCTCCGCTCAGAAACTCGTTAGTAGAGGCTTTCTGGAGCTAAGCCTAATTTCAGTCAGTCATTTAGGTTGAAACCCTTGAGACAGAGATAAGCTCTGATTTCTGTAAGACAGGTTTCAAAGCTGTAAGAAAAGATAAAAAGCGTAACATGCACCAAATTATTCTAATCACAAAGAGCAAGAATACATTCCTTAGAACAGATTATTCTAGAATATCAAAATGTTTCTAATATTGTTACTACTTAAATTGCCTTCATTAAGCTTTAACATTTACACCTCTCTGCAAAGAACGGAAAGACACTACCCACCTTTTCTTTCTGTTTGTAGACAGAACCTAATGTTACTGTTCTGAGCTTCCTACTGTTCTGAAAGGCTTCCTCTGCAACTCAAGGAACAGAAGGCTTTTCAGAGTATTTAAAGCAGGCAGAGACTAGCAGGGCCATCTCACATACAAACTGTATGTGAGGTTTGACAAGCACTGATGCAGTATATGAGGTGCCGGAGGGACGATTTCTGTAGGTTTTGCATTTACCTAGCATAAAAAAAAAAAAAAAGGCAAGCAAAAGGATTTGGATGATTTTTGGAAATTTAGACTACAAGTTTTATTAGTGTTTCAACACAGCTGTCTCGGGTAAACCATTTAAGTGACCTGTGCAGCCAAGTGCTTTCCTGGAATCAGCAGGTGGCCACCGACTTGCTTAAAAGAGACTAAAATCATCAAAAACACCCCATTTGTGGTCAAACAATACCAGGGAATCAGCTACTTTTCAGGTGCTGGAGGATGAGTTTACAAAGAATGTGATTTTTCTTTCCAAATTTTTACTGGGAAAGAAGGTAACAAAAGCGGCAAGATACATCTATGTTAAAACTGAAACGAGTTTAAGGAGAAAGCACTGATTTCAGAACTTTTAGAGGCCTGTGGTGAGATTCATCTCCCCTAAATAGGCAGACACTCAAAGTGTAGATGTGTACATCTAAGCTCATCTTCTTGGCTTTTTTTATTGTTAGCAAAAGATAAAGACGCATCTAGGGTGCAATTCCACTACCTTTAGATGTCTGCTTTCCGATGAGAAGGACCATTCTTTAGACATGCCTGCTTCCCTCCGCTGCTGTCGGGGGATCTAACGACCTCGCTCAGATACCAACGTCTTCACTGCAGACGTCTGAAGTCAGATCAAATCCCACCCCGGCGGCCTCCTACCAAAGTTCTGTCAGGCATTTTACAAGCTCCGTTTGCACGATCAGGGCTGTCTAAACACGTTCAGCCAGGCACAACCTCCGCGTTTCTCCCTAGGGGATAGAAATAATCAAATTGGCGAGACCAGAGTTAGCGCAGCGTCTCGCCCAGACAGCACCTTGAGCCCTCGCCTTCGAGCAGCGCGCCTCTGTGAGACCCCCTCTGCGGCTCACATGTACATTCAGCACCCTTTCCCTCGGGTGTAACTGCAACGTGCAGAGTTTTACCAGGAACGCTGCCCTCAGGGGCCCCAGCCCTGCGCTCCCCGCAATACCTGCCGAAATGAAGCCCGGCTGACGGCCGAAGGCCCGGGGGTCAGGGTGGGAGGACAAGCGGGAAGGGGGGCTGAAGGAAAGCACCTTTCTCCCGGGAAAGGCCCCCGAGGTGGAGGGCCAGCAAGCAGGGCAAAACACAGGCAGGCGGTGTGAGGAAAGGAGGCCCGCGGGCTGCAGCCCTACAAATGCGGGGAGGGGAGGAAAGAGGCCGCGGTTCCCCAC
>NW_009218949.1:0-11631 GCF_000690835.1 Fulmarus glacialis
GCTGGAGCACCAGCCCTTGGAGCAGGTGGCACTCCTCACCGCCGAGCCGCTGCGGGCGGGGCACAGCTACACTCTCGTGGTCCAGTACCTCGCCAACCTCTCCGAGTCCTTCCATGGCTTTTATAAAAGCACCTACAGGACCCAGGAAGGAGAACTCAGGTAATGCTTTCTGGCACACGGAAGTTTTTGGTGGTACTTGTAGTAACTTTCTAAATGTGAAATTACTGTTTTCACACATCAGGGGGTGAACGCTGTGCATGTGAAGGTGTGTGACCAAACCCCCTTTTTTTCCCCCCGCTTAGAGTGCTTGCAGCAACACAGTTTGAGCCGACAGCTGCGCGAATGGCCTTCCCGTGTTTCGACGAACCAGCCTTCAAAGCCAGGTTTTCCATTAAGATTAGGAGGGAGCCGAAGCACCTTGCGCTGTCCAATATGCCAATTGTAGGTGGATACTTTAATGATGTGCTGTTGATTGATGATCTTGGAAACAAGAAAGCAAAAGGAGAACAGAATATCCAGGCAATTGACGTTAATGGGAATGGTGACCTGACCATTACCGCAGTTCTTTTATGAGAGTGTGTGGTGCTATTGCTGGTAGTCTTGACACAAGGTTGAAAAGGAATGGAGAAAATAGTGCATCGTGTGGGTTCCTGCTTCTCAGCAGAGAATGATCAACATCACATAGTCTCCATAATCTTTATTTTACTCACAGAATGCTTTCCATGTTAATCTTAGATTTTAAGATTGATGATGAAATACATATGAATAAATACACAATTCATGTATATTAACTTAATTGTCAGGTAAGCAGTACCTTCTCCGTGAAAAAAAAATACTTTGGACTTCAAAAAAACATCTCAGGTGAAAGTGCCGTACATGTAATAGCTACAAATATTGTTTGCAATTATAAATATGTATGCATATATAGGGTTAACTACATTTTGTACTTTTGATCTTTCTTTGGGCGTAAGAGATTCTTCATAATTTCTTCTGTACCATTAGTTGCTGGTTTGCAAGGAAACTAACCCTTATAAATGAGGGAACAGCAGACATCCCCCCCAAGTACCTTTCAGATATGAAACATTTTGAAAGTTGGTATAAAAACTAATAAACTTTTTTGTAGAGAAGTTGATAAAATGATGAATAAGGAGTGGGCACCAGTGTTACAGTTCAGTGTGGCTAAACATGTTCCAGGTCTACGTTAGTTAGCTAAGGCTCTCTGTAACCAAGAGGGGAAAATAAATACCTCTAACACACGACTCGTTTTATGCTAAACCAGATATCTGAGGTAGCTGAATCATGATTTGGAGGAGTTCATTTCTCTCGTGTGTAACAATGGCTGCTGAGACTTATACAGCTTCTAATTAGGTGAAGTTGTGTGAGATTAATTCGATCGGGGTGCTGGCAGACACTGAGGAAAACTGAAGCAGTGAACAGTATTTTCATTTTTCTAGTTGTACCAATGTAGAAGTAAGTAATGCTTACGAATGAAACTGCCCGTATATATACATATATGTGTTTTGGTTCTGTGTGTGGGGAAGAGTGGGCATGGGGATGACTTCTTTTCAGTGTATCTTTGAAATGTAATGTAATATCTTTAAAATGTCATGTAGTACCTTTAAAATGTAGTACCTTTAAACTGAGAAGAAACACAACAATTGTTGGTGCCAAGGTCCTCACAGGTAGTGCTACTGCGTGATGAGCTGTGCTCATTTTTAGGTGAAGTCCGTGAATATAACTCCCTGGCTTGTTGAGGACCATTTTGATACCACTGTCAAGATGAGTACGTACCTCGTGGCCTTTATCGTTTCGGATTTTAAATCCATCAGCAAAATGACCCGTCATGGCGTTAAGGTAACTCCGTCTCATTTTCTAAGAGCTTTTCTGTATTTAAGTCTGTATGAGTACATAATGGTTTACTTCTCAGTTAAATCATTGGATTTATATATCTCAGCGTTTTACAGGAATGAAAGGAGAGAAATAAATTTGTTTTGTAGTTGGATGATTAGTTTGCTTTCTGCGCTTTATTAGATTCAAAAGTTTTTGGTAATGGGCTTACTTTTTATGTAATTATATGCATTGGTAACATAGTTTGTTTCATGTAAGATTATATAATTAAAGGCAAATGAAATACAGTTTTCATGGAGAATCAGCACTAAGATAAACCTGTGTCAGTTGAACGACTCTAACATGGTAGGGGTGGAAATAGTAGAAGTCTTTGTAGGAGCATAGTGGTTCTGGTGGCTAAGTTTTAAAACTTGTATTCCTAATTCTGATAATACTTTTCTGCAAGTGTTTTAATAGCTCTTGTGTGAGAAGTGTTAGGTGTGTGCTCTCGTGTCCCTTTTTGTGGTCATTCAAGTAACTGTGATAAAGAACAACTTCTGTAAGCTTTTCATGCTGGTATTGAAGTGCTGCCTGCTTGTCTGCTCTAGATTTCTGTGTACACAGTGCCAGACAAGATCAACCAAGCTGATTACGCGTTGGATGCAGCAGTGAAACTTTTAGATTTCTATGAGGATTACTTCAGCATTCCATATCCTTTACCTAAACAAGGTAAGTGTTAAATAATTTAATGTATTCGAGAACATTATTAAGCACAGAGAGTGAAATAGCACAAAATCAGTAATTTAGAGTATTAAGACAGGGCTGAGGTTGGCTCACAGGCTTTTAAAGTGGCTGCTTCATAGAACTTAAGGATACATTGAAAAGCTTCACGGGGAACTGAAGATCCTTGTCTTCTGTACAGAGCTTTTTTTTAAAGTATATTTTTGCGATTATGTTTAAGAGAGCCCTTAGTAGTATGTGATACGTGTGCCTGCTCCCTGTGGGAGCAGTCATGAAGTGGGATGAGCAGGTGAGCGAGTTCTTTATTCAGTAAAATGATACTAATACTGTTTTAATGGTTTTTTTCTAGATTTAGCAGCTATTCCTGATTTTCAGTCTGGTGCTATGGAAAACTGGGGACTGACCACGTACCGGGAATCTGCATTGTTGTATGACCCTGAAAAGTCCTCAGTGTCTTCTAAACTTTTGATTACTATGATAATAGCCCATGAGCTGGCTCATCAGGTGGGATTTGGGGGAGAATAAGGAGTTCAAACGGGCCTGCAGAGGGGTTGGGGTTGATGGATCCTGTGTGGGCAGGGGGATCTTGGAGCTATAAGCTGAGAACAGCAGCTTCAGCTTGAGGGTGCTCACGCGTGAATCACGAGTACCGTTTCTGGTGAAGGAGTCCCGGCAGGCTGCATAGATGTGGAGGGCTGTGGACAGAAACGTGTTCAGTTCAGCAGCTCCAATGCTGCAGGGCTTTTGCACCATTGTCAGCCCTTGAAATTAATTGCCACCAAAATAGGAACATAAAAGTCTGGAAAGGTTAACTGTTTCATATGTGGCTCTCCTGCCAAACGTGGTTTCTTTACAAGGTTTCTTGGAACGTGAGTGGAAGCCAGTGTTTTAGCATATTAGCATTAAAATGAGAATGCAATGAGAAGAGGCCAGAGCAAGCTGTATCACTAAAAAAAAAGGTTCCGTAGAGGTCAGTAATATACTATAAATGCAGTTTCATACAGGTCAGTAGCAGCTTTTGTGATAAATTGTATTTAATTTCAGAAGCTCTTTTTTTTTCCCCAGTGGTTTGGCAACCTCGTTACCATGGAGTGGTGGAATGATCTGTGGTTAAATGAAGGGTTTGCAAAGTTTATGGAATTCGTGTCAGTCAGCGTTACCCATCCAGAACTGAGAGTTGTAAGCAGCTGTTACTGTATTTTTATTTTATAACTGCCTTCTAAAGGAAGGATAAAGATCAAGCAGATTTGTGCGGTGAACCACTTTTAAATTTCTGTTTGATCGGATTATCTGATGTTAACTGTGAAGGATAGAAATGTTGATTTAACTGTATGTAGATATTTTCAGGAACCAATGATGGAAGTTAATGATTGCGGTGAAAGTGTATTCTTTTTTTAAAGACATTTAGACTTCCAAAAATGTAAAGAAATTATTTTATCTTATTTCATCAACTAGGGTCAGACTTGAAAACACTAAAATCCTTTCACTACCTTTAGCAGAGGTTCAATATATGAAATTTTCTACCAACGTGAGATGAACAATGCATTTGGGCAGAATTTTGCCATAGCGCTAAGTGACATGATAATAGGGAAATTTCACTTTTTTTTTTTTTTTTTATTAGTTTGTTTTATGGTTACTGACTACTCTGTCATCAAACTGTTGGAATGTGCGGGTGTCTTTTTGGAGTTACTTTTACGACTCACTAGCTCAACTATTTAAGTTAGTTTAGAACACTAGAACTCCTTTGGCTGTCTGTATTACTGTTTTGGGTTTTTTTATGCTCTGGAATAAAAAGAAAGATCGGTTTTGCTTTCTTTGTATGATTTAAAGATCATATGGAATGGACTGAAAAGTAAAAGAATAGGGATTCAGTGGTCACTGAGCAAAATTTAGTGGTAATACTTGGTTTTGCTTCCTATTAGGAAGACTATTTCTTAAGGAGATGTTTTGATGCCATGGCAGTGGATGCATTAAATTCATCACATCCTATATCTACTCCTGTGGAAGATCCAGCTCAAATTTTAGAAATGTTTGATAATGTTTCTTATGAGAAGGTAAAATACATAACTGCTATTGATTTCAGTTGTACTGCTTGTACTATACAGTGCTATTTTACTGATTTCACCCCCACATAGGAGATATCCCTGACACATGGTGTGAATGGTTTTCTGACTTGAATAATTCCTTGTCCAAAACACCTGGGTGGATTCAAATGGCAGTTGCCTTTTCCATTTCTAAAATGAGGAAGCCTTTACTTCTTCTCTCTGTTCTGTATCAGTTTAGTCTTAACTGATTTTTTAGGTTCTTAACCTAAGGAGCATTTTTCACTGGAGCATTATATGGTGCTGGCTTGTATAGTAATTAAAAAAATAATAACATAACTTACTCAATCAGTGGTATTTTTAAGAGTAATGATCCCAAAAAAACAATGTACTGGTTCAGTATACATAAAACCTGATTATTTTTCAATGAGAGAGACATATGTAGATTAGCGGCACGGTGAAATTTTTGTGAAACAAGCATCTTGCCAGCTAAGAAGTAGTTTTGTAAACTCTTTATCACTCTTTTTTTCAGGGATCTTGTATATTAAATATGCTGAGGGACTACCTGACTGCTGATGTGTTTAAAGCTGGACTTGTCCAGTACCTGCAGAAATACAGCTATCAGAATACAAAAAATGAAGATTTGTGGAACAGCATGACAAATGCAAGTATTCCTTATTCTCTTTATTTTTTCAAATTTTGGAACTTCTTATGAATAATGTGTCTCTCTAATATATTACTGAAGACTGTGACCAGTACTTATGATTATGACATCAAAGAGAGATGACCAAAACTTTTTTCTTTTTTTTTTTTCCTTTCAGATTTGCCCTACAGTGGGTAGTAATAAAAATGAACTACAAGGCGATGGTTTTTGCAGAAGAAGCCAACAGTCATCTTCAAATGCAGTAAGCACCTAGTTTTCTACCCATCAGTATTTAGGAGTTTGACACCTATCTGTGCCCTCTCACGTTACTATTCTGTGCCGTGGCACTGATATGTGCACCTTCCAAAAGCATTCTTTGCCACTTGAGCATGGTTCTAGAGAGAGTGTAAGTTTCTTCAGTTCCATTGGAAATCTGTTTTCTCTGAGGTTGGACAGAAATCCTACTCCTGTGCCCACGGCTGGCTTAAAAACAGCAGTACTTAAAGAGATGTCATTAACTGTATGAAAATGTCCACAAGAAAACCAGCTGGAGATGTCATGATATCCAGTCTAAACATACCTGTGTAGAGCTACAAATACCCAGCAGCTTTTAGAGTTCTTACATACCCATTTCTGTTTCACTGTCAGTGTTCTCCCATCTTCCTCCTCTTCTGTGTCTTCTTTTTACCTCGCTAAAAACCAGCACTGGACTCAAGGAGAGACTCTTGATGTGAAGGCAATGATGGACACTTGGACACTGCAAAAAGGTTTTCCCCTGGTAACTGTCATGGTGAGAGGGAAGAATGTCCACCTGCAGCAGGAGCACTACCTCAAGGGAAGGGATTCTCCTTCATCCACAGGGTAAACAAAACGGAGAAATCTCAGCACACAAGCCGAAATGCTCTCTTACAGCAAACACTGTTGTACAGTAAGAGCTTTTGCTGTTGTTTCTTAAGGAGCGCTCCCTGAGCTGTTCGATTGTGAGTCTTTCCCTGTGTAGCTGTTGTAGTACTGCTGTCGTTGGACTGCTGTGTGCCTGTCCAAGCTCCCAGTAGCTGCAGAGCTGCAGTGGCTGGGTGTCTGGGTGAGCCTGTGCTGGAGACTGGGCTGGAAAGTTCCTGCTGTTGCGGCTTCCGTGTCAGTGATCCCCCAAGCAAACTAAATGAAAGCTAGCTAGATGCACCTGGCTCTGCACTGAAGTCAGAGGTGTGAGTGCAGCGTGTTGCTGTTATTGTGCGGGCAAAAGATATTACTCAGCGGTTAGACTGGGACAAGTTGGAGAAGCTTTTGTATAGTTCTTTCATTAAAAAAAGCACTTCTGTTTTGCAATAGGTATTTGTGGCACATTCCACTAACCTACATTACCAGTAAATCTGACACTGTTCAGAGATTTTTGATGACAACTAAAACAGGTAATTTATTTGACTAACTAGGTGATAAATTCAAAGTTTGTTTGCAAGCCTTTTAGTTTTGCAGGTTTTTTTTCAGAATGGGGAACTGGAACTACTAGTACTAGAGAAGCAAATTTTTGTCAGCTCAATAATATCACTACAATGATCTCTTAATATCCTCAGAAACAGTGTTACTGTGTTCTTTAAATCACTGAAATGAGAGTAGCAGTATTATTGGGTATGGTACTAGGATATGTTTGAATCACTAAGAAAAAAAGGAGTTATGTTTTTGTTTCCAGATGTCATTATCCTTCCGGAAGAGGTGGAGTGGGTTAAATTCAATGTGGACATGAATGGGTATTACATTGTGCACTATGAAGATGATGGATGGGATCGTCTGATTAACCTTTTGAAAGAGAACCATACAGCGATTAGCAGCAATGATAGAGCAAGTCTCATTAACAACATATTCCAGCTTGTGAGGTATGGCCTTCTGTCCAAGTCTGAGAAAAATACAAACTCTGTGTTTATGAGTATATACCACCGAGGAAGGCAGTGTTGACAATGTATATAGTATTCATTAAATTTGTTCAGCAGACTGAGAGCATATTCTTTTCTTGCTTACAGCAGTGTAAACCCGGGATTTCTCTTGATTGCAGTGGATTTATCTAAGCCTATTTAGTGAAACATGTCGTGTTCAATAAAGACATGCTAACAGAAGGATGCCGGTGTGAAGTGACGGACTAGGATAATGTTTTTGCACCTGGAAAGATACCGTTGCCATTTGTCAGTTACAAACAAGGCTATTACAGTCATAAAGACGTGACGTGATTATGATCGTGGTTAGTCTTAGTTCTGTGGATGCATTAGAAAAGGCTGTGTCATAGAGGTGCTTTGCAAACGCTTGTGCATAGCCTGGCACAGAGAACTAAAGAACCGGCAGAAGTAACGCCCGGTCTCAGTGTACAGTGTTCAAGAAGGAGGGTGGTGGGGGGAGCTGGAAGAGAATTAAGATCGTATGAATTTGAGGTGGCAGCTCACAAGGCGATGTCAGCAGGGCTGGTCAAGATTTTTATTTGGGCTGCAAAAGAACGGTCTTTCTAGTTTGAAGAGAAAAGAGGAGAGTGAAGAAAGATTGCTCAGCATGTTCAAGGAGCTTAGAGGGGAAAGGAAGAAGGCACAATTAGAGATGCAAATTGGGTTAAGCAGGGTTTGTTTTATGATGGGTGACTAGAACATACTTGTATTTTGTGGCAGAAAAGGCAGGTGAATAAGGACAAAATGAGAATGTGTGCAGGGAGCTGACGTGGAAAGGAAGCAGAAAAAAGGTTTCGCGGCAGGATGAAAAATGAACAGGGAGCGTGAGAAAAGACCTCTTGCATTTTCTCTGTTTGCTCTTGGAAGAAATCATTGAGATGTATCCTGGCAGAGGTAGAAGACAGTTTTCAAAGTCAGGTAAAGACAGTGAAGGAACAGTTGGGATTGTAGCTTTGAGGTTTACTGCAGGCTAAATATCTACATGTTGAGCTAGAAGGGTGTTGCCGAGGAAATGACCTCAGTCATTGGATTCCTTCTGTACCTGTGTGGTTTGTAGAGCAAGAGCAATAGTGGGGAGAGAGCAAGAGGGAGAGGCTGTGCTGGGATACCCTTGGCATGTGAGAGGTGGAGGGAAAAAAGTTGACCTTTCTAAATCATTCTCTTACAGTCCATTTCTTAGCTCAAAGATTAAATACTAGGTTTCATAGCTAATGTAGCTGCTCAGCCACATTTCACTTCAAAACGTTAAAAAGAGATTTGGAAATACCTTTAAGACTTTCCTATCAGAAACCTATAGGTTTCTGAAAAACATTTGTCATAGGTTTTGCTTTTAAGTTTGTCTTTTAAGTTTAATTATAACTTGTTTTATGCCCTCTCTTCTACTTCCTTAGAATAAAAAAATTGTCAGTTTCCAAAGCTTTTGATTTAACTTTGTACCTGAAACATGAAAGACAAATCATGCCTGTACTCCAAGGTATGACTGAGCTGATTCCTATATACAGGCTGATGGAGAGGAGGGATATGGATGGTACAGAAAAACAGTTAAAGGTAATATTTTAAGTAACTAGAACTTTCTAACTCTGCCTGTACCCTGTGAAACACACTTTAAAATATATCTTTATTGTTACCTTATTTTAGGAGTATATAATCAATCTATTTAAAGATCTGATTGACAAGCAGTCTTGGAGTGATGAAGGCTCAGTGTCTGAGAGATTGCTCAGGCACTCGCTCCTGCTGTTTGCATGCATGCACAGGTACCAGCCGTGCGTGGACAAAGCCAAAGGATATTTTACAGAGTGGCAGAAATCCAATGGAACCCTGAGGTCTGTTCTGTCACTATTACTGATACTGATACACTATTTCTGATACTCTGTTTAATTACACTAGAGTTAATTTACGAAAAGAGCTAAACTTCAGTCCTTTCTGCATCTGAGGTTAAATCTTCTTAGTTTGGTATCTTACGCTTGAGCTTCCCAGTGCCTTTACATTTGGTGCATAATATGTGCCCAAACTAGCGAATACGTCATGTGGTACTCCACAACTTGGGTTGTTAAAGACGTTCTGAAAAGTGAAAGTAACATGTATTCCTCATTTATGTGTCTAAAGATTGACCTACACCCGTTGTAAAAATAGGTAACTACTGTTCATGAACTCCACCTTATTTTTGTTTCTCGTCATGACATAAGAACTCCCTGAAACACCCTCCAAAATGTCTCTGAGAGATTGTTCTGGGCAGGCCAAAAAAGACTATCGGTATCTGACTGGGCATAGCCATGAAAGCAATATACAAAAATAAAGAAGAGAATAAAAGGAATGATGAGTCCAGAATTTCTGGAAGTCATTTCCAAGACAGGGACAATACTGAGATACAGCCCGAGGTATTTAACTGTCTCCCAGCCACAGGGATCACTTTCTAATACCCCTGAGGGACCAGTATTTTTTAATAAATTGTCTGCTATGCCAGTTGACGTGTGATGGTGACATGGTTGTGTTTCTACATGTATTCCTCAATATGACATGGAGAGTAACTTGGTATTCAATTTGTTGTAGCTTGCCAGCAGATGTGAAGACAGCAGTGTATGCTGTTGGAGCACAAACATCCCAAGGCTGGGATTTCCTCCTCCGTAAATACAGGCTGCCCTCGTTCAATGTAGAGAGACAGAACATTGAATTAGCGCTCAGCCTCAGCAGAAGCAAGGACAAACTTCAGTGGTAAGTAGTTACACAGAACAGAAATGTGTTTGGGGAAAATTTACGAACGTTGAAACAGGAAATAGAATTATTCAGAGTCTTGTTTCATAGCTTTTGAATTTCGTAATGTATAAAATACTTTACAGAGTTAATACGGTGGGAGGACGTGGCTGCACCTTTTTTTTTTTGTGTTCT
The DNA here is from genome assembly GCF_000690835.1 of Fulmarus glacialis. Lineage (NCBI taxonomy): Eukaryota > Metazoa > Chordata > Aves > Procellariiformes > Procellariidae > Fulmarus > Fulmarus glacialis. The sequence continues at coordinate 10,068 of NW_009218949.1, forward strand.
GGTGCCAGGAGTCAATGCACTTAGAATTTGCAGTAGCAAATTGGGACAAAATACAATAGAACACCTACTCAGATACCTTATCTTTGCTTGACAGACACTTCTTTATTTACCTTTGTAGTTACTTTGATTATAGGTACATATGCTGTACGTTTCTTATAAAAATTTGAGGTTTCCTGCTTTTAAGAGAGCTGAGCACCACTGAGGTTTTCAGGTGTTCCCTTCAAACCGTGCATTCTGTGAACCTGATTTCTGCCATTTCATGGGGGTGACAACATGGGACACTGATTTAACTGTGTTCAGATATCACTGGAGACATACTTTAGCTGTTTCGTTATGTTATTATTTACTCTGCATTGCAGTGCTGTTTGGACACCTTAGTCATGAGCAGCACTTGCAGGCCTGAATTTTCCACTGATACTTAGTGTAGAACAAATACGTTTCTTACAGAGAGGAGCGAGGTTCATATTAATTTGGAAATTTTGAGTAGGAGCAAAATGTAGCTTCATTTTCATCCTCAATATTGAGAATACATGTCTACCAAGTAACTGTAACTGTGAAAGTAACAGAAATGGGAAAGATGGATGTGGCTGGGGAGTACGTCATGAAAAGCTGGAAGTAACCCAGCACAAATGATGTGTCAGGACCTTCAGAAATGTGAATTCTTAACCATAGTACCAAATACTAAGGAAATAATAATTTGTCAGCTTTATCTGCTGGTCTGAACAACTTCCATTTCCATTAATTCTCAGGTTAATGGATCAAGGCCTGCGTGGTGGCATCATAAGAACTCAAGATCTTCCACATATTATTGTATTTGTTGCCAAAAACCCATCTGGCTATCATCTAGCTTGGATGTTTTTACAAGAAAATTGGGAGAAAGTTGTAGAAAAGTAAGGAACATAAGTTGTTTTACTGCTCTCTCTACCCAGTTGTACTTTAAAACTCTACTTTCTACAAAAATAGACATTTTCTGAGTATAGGTGATTCTTTTTGCCAGATTTGAACTTGGCTCCAATTCCGTAGCAGGCATTGTCACTGGAGTGACAAGTCGGTACTCGACAAGGTCACAGCTTGCACAGGTAAGACATTCAGATCTTGGTTTTAAAAGATAGTTGTAGTGTAACTGCATGGCCAGTTATGAAGCATCAGGGTAATACCCTGCCTTTACCTTGAAAAAGATTATAGCGGCGATGAGTTAGATTACTCAAGGGAGAGCACTAAGTCAGTGGCAAGGAGAAAGATGTTCTTTGTTTAAGCAGTGAGTTTGGAGGCCGAGTATGAATTTTTGTCTGCCAAAGCATTCGTGGTTTACCTGCATCTATTAATATTTTTTACCCACTCTGGAAAGTAGTGAGAAAAAAAAGTAGGTCTTTCCATGGAGCAGACAGAAGAAAAATGCGGAAGGACAGTGAGAAATCATCTCACTGTTCTACGTCTTCTATTCTGGGGAAAATTCTCTGTGCTCCTGGATGTCATATATGATAATCATTTTGTCTGCTTATTCCACAGTCTCTGTCGATGGTAAAAAACCCAGACTGGTCAATGTGCAGATTTAATGGCATTC
>NW_009218949.1:11662-28655 GCF_000690835.1 Fulmarus glacialis
GAAGCTGCTACTTCTGTTGCCAGTTTAAATTCTGCTTTAGGGCAAAACACAGGCATGAATAATGCAACCATATTAAATATAAAATGAAAGAATATAGAATATAGTTCTCAATCTTCATTTCAACTCTGAGTGGACCCTCTGTGTCAATAGCAGCATCTTGGCCAGTGGCAGGGACTGCAGGGAGGTTTCTGTGTCCTACCCAGAAACGTGGCTGCATCTCCCGGGGGGATTGGTGGGACTTACGTACGAGTAACACAGGCAAAGTTAGAATAAGGTTGAGAGAGAAAATCCAGCAACTCCCTTCCTTGTATCCTGTTGGTATCTGTCTTGTACTTTGTACAAGTATTTGCATCTTGTATCGTACTCATCAAAGCAAATTCTCAGAAAATTATGTATTTATGTATGTAACGATGTATAGTCACTATCTTTTGAAAGTATCTGTCTGCCATTAACACCAACTCAAATTTGAGGTAGTATTAACTTTCCACAATGAGCCTTGTGACCAGCAGTGCCTCCTTTAAAAAAAAAAAAAAGAAAAAAGAGATGAGAAAGGCACCTGCCAGCACTTCCAGCAGCCACAGGGAATGCAGCGAGTTCGAGGAGCAGAAGTAGCCTCCAGGTTTCCAGTGGCTGCATTCCAAAGCGCTTCACGGATGAGACTAGTGGCTTCCCAAGCACGGGGGGAGTTGGAGGGTTCAGACTTCCCTGTGTAGAGAAAACTTCTTAGGGTATTTTACCGTCAACACTTACACTACTGAGGCTCCTCCAAATGGGTTGAACGAGTGGCTCGCAGGCAAATGTAGATGACTCCTATGAGTCACTCTGAAAACAGCTGCAAGGTCTCCTGTCTGTCCCACCCCGCCGCACTCCCAGTGAAGGTGTGTTACGAGGCAGAGCAGCCGTCAGGCAGAGCAGGGGATGCTCAGTCTCCCCGCTGATGTCCACATTGAAATGCTGCCGTCCTGCCTGCGGGGCTGTGGCTTAAACGGCCACAAGGGTTTGTTGAATGAGCAGGAACCGGATGGATCCCCCACAAAACATGACAGCTCCTTCAATTGTGTTTTTTCATCATCTCATTTGACATGTGATCTTCCTCGGCTTGTGAGATCCAACCACTGTGAAACCTTTTCAAAAAACTGTTCTTGGGGTGGGGGCTGGGAGACCCATGGCCGGGTTCAAGTATTGCAAATGTCTTCCTGTGCACCTAAGAGACATTGCTGCCTCTTCATCAACTGTTCTTTCACATTTTTGTCAACAGGTGAAAGAATTCTTTGGTTCTCTGGAGGAAAAAAGCGCAGGGCTTCGCTGTGTCCAGCAAGCTATTGAAACCATTGAAGACAATATACAATGGATGGATAGAAATTTTGAGGAAGTCAAAACATGGCTGCAAAACCACCATCTGTGAATTAAGGCACTTTGCTTATATCTGTCAGAAATAACTGAAAAGCACTGAAAAACTGTGAAAATTCAGGGCTGGAGGAACAGCTCAATTGTATAGATTAGTTTCTTTGGAAGGAGCTGTAAGGCAGTCTCATCCTGCTGCTCAGTATTTTTCTCTCTCGTGGTTGTGGTTTGCTGGGAGCAGAACTACGCCATTCACTGATCTCTTTCACCAGATAACACTTTTAAGAGAAAAGGAACGTTGTACAGTGAACTAAGGCGTAGGGGAGGCTAACTACTAGAAACCTGAAATGCACTGCTTCTGAAAAAGCAGAAGGTAGTGGGAGACAAACAACCAAGAGAAGCTTTCCACCCGCAAACGCTGACCCTTCCGCTATCGTCCCTCTAGAGGTACAACTGGCAGCTCCACTGAAAGCTGCGGTGCACTAAAGCTCTGGAGCAAAGCCATCGTTGCATGTGCCTTTATCCTTACAGTTTATGTTTCCAGGAGAGTCATTTTTACAAACATGTACGTCACATCAAACATCACATAATTAAAAAAAGACCCACGTATCAACTGTAATTAGAATTGCATCAGTCAAAGTAAATATGGTAAGGACTAGCTATGCAAGCTTTATTGTGTGGTGCGGATACTGCGCAGGGGCGATGCCGAGTCTCTGCTGCACTTCTGTTCCCTTAATGCCGCCCTCTCCCAGGAGCTCTGCCTGACTGCTGCTGCTGCTGTAAATACTTTGCCTGCACTGGAAATACCCATGTGCTTTTAGGTAACATTCAGGAGATGAGTACATACATTTTGTGTGGAAAAAAAGAAGTTGGTGAATTTTACTTTAGATGATTAACTATCAGTTTGTTTTAGCAGGAATTTTTGCTTTTAATTATTCCTTTTTCACCTAATTGAACTGTTGTCACATGTACCCATTGACATTTAAGAGGACAGTCATTCATAATGGTCTTTGTATCTTTTCTGGAGGGTAATAATAATAATTGTAAGCTAATTGTTCTAGGGAGAGAGATTATTAATATCATGTGCTCGGAAGGGACAGTTAAGAAAGCTAAGTTGAAATCCTGGAGGTGGGTTTTTTCTTTTGGTGGAGGTTTTTTTTTTTTAAACAGGCAGTTGTGAATGGCCTTGTCTGTGCACCTGCAAAAAACTTTTATTTCTGTACTAACTTTAAAAAAAAAAAAAAATCCAACCAACTTAAATGCACTTGATTGCTCTTACAACCATGCCCTTGACATGATTCCACAGTGTTTAATTCCTCTGCGGTTCTGACCTGTCTGTTTCCTCACTGATATGCTGAAGCAGCCAAAGACTTTAATAAAGATAAAGCCTTAGGGAAAAATGCATAATCTGGAACTAATCATAAGCTTTTGACTGTGCCTTGCTTACTCTTCTCTCAACTAGAAATTACACCTGCCAAGAAGTTGAAACTTACTTCATCAGAGTTCAGAGACACTGTTGAGCTCTGCTGTTGAGGGCGAAAAGCTCTGTCACAATGTTGTAGAAAATACTGTTTCCTTTCACTCACCATATCCTTTTATACACAATGCATCTTGTACCTCTTAACTCATTAAGGGAGATGGGAATTCTGACTAGGCTGCGCAGCATGTGTAGAACATTTTCTGGTATTTCAGGTATTGTTGACTGTTGTTTGCTTCAGAATGTTTTCAGAGCTGAAAAGGGAATTTAACAAAAAATAAAAATTTTCTGTTAAATAAAACGATTCTAGATAAAGTACTTCATTTGTGTAATTTTGCATTCATTTCTTCGGCTATTGTGAGCAGTAATTTGCATTGCTGGTTCCTGCTTTAACTGCTGCTTCTTCAGTTTCTCAGCTTTGGGGAAATACTAAGTAGTCCTCCTTGCTGTCCCCATACCACAGCCCCGTTCTTGCTCTCCCGCCCCCCCCCCCTTGGTTTTTTTTTTCAATTGAGGAAGCATCAATTAGCCAGCATGTATCCGGACGCCTTGCCGCCCTCTCTATGGAACAAAGGGAGCATCACCAACAGGTACATCGATACATCATTTATCTCATCACAGTAAACTTCATTGATGGAGCTGTACGCGCGGACACTAATAAAGACGTCAGACTTCTGTGTGCTGCGACGGGCGCGTGCTCACAAAACCAGAAGCACGCGAGACCGAACTGCTCGTCTGCGCAGTCCGGAGAGAATCCACACGTACAGGGATGCTGGCCAGGGTTCACACATTTCATTAAAACACAGCGCTGCTTCTGTCACCCGAGAATGACTCAATCATCTGTACATCGTACGTTTCAACAAAAATTATAGCTGGAATTCTTCAGCAAAATAATCATTTCTGAAAACTCTTGCGCTTATGTCTTAATTTTTTAGCTGCTTCCCTACGCAATAGGAGTCAGCAAGCTAAATTTGGTCCTAGTTAACTGCGGTGCAGCTTTGAAAAACAAAGAAAAGGGGATGTAGCTGGATCTTGATCAGATTGTGAGGGCCTTCATGAAGCATCACTGACAAGTATTTTGCGGGATTTTTTTAAACACGATACTCAGTTTTAATATGCCAGTGTTTGGGGTTTTTAAATTATTTCTAGGGTTCCTTTTGTCTTACAGTATTCAGATAACACCAGTAATAAAGAAAAGTTAGGAACATCATAATGCATTCTTAAAAACTTTATTAGTGTGACACAGGTTCTCAGTACAGACTGCGAAGCACAGTCAAAAGTCTAAATATCCCCAACTTAAATCTCCAGGCTGTCTCTGTCTGCAATGCTACATACTGGAGTCTGATTTTGGTATCAGCACAAATGTTGGTATGACCTTCCTCTGCAAGCTAATGGTGAAGCAGTACAGGTGTAAGGATGTGCAAAAAGATGTTCTGCAGGTTATGAAGACAGAGGAAAACGCACGGAGGCACACCTCTGTCGCGACAGCCCTGTCTGCAGCAGACTTGTGCCTGTTCTCTTGCAGAGCAGGTGAGTACGACATTGTTCCTTGCAGCATTAACTTCTGCCCTATTTCTGCATTCCCTTCTGGAGTGCGAGGAACAGAAGCAAGGATTAGAAACAGTGCAAAATAAAACAAAAAAAAGTCCGCCTGTTGACCTGAACTTCTCTTTGATCTCTGCTAAGGCTCATGTACCTTCTTTATTTCCTCTTCTGTGATGGTAACGGTGTCATTGTTACACCAGGATTTGTATTTGTTCAGTCCAGGAGACTCCTGAAATTACGAGATAACAGTACAGATACAATTGGAAATTTAAAAAAAAGCCCTAAAATCCTTATCTGGTGTGTTTTTGTTGTTTTAACTACAGTTAAGGCAGCAGCCAAAATACCTGTTCTATTACTAGATGCGCTTGATGAAGCGGTTAATCCCCAGTTTCTCATTCTTCAGCTACCCACAGCTTACCTATGGTTTCCTACCAGGAACTGGCCTGAGGAAAGACTGCACAGCCAGGCTGAGGTGGGCTGAGGATAACTAAAGCTCATTATATTCCAGAATACTTAATGCATTCACTGCAATGTTAAAAATGCCAGCACATACAAATTCCTCTGAGATTTACAGGCACTATGTGGAGATTATGTGCAAAAGTCTGCAGATTTTTTTTTTTGGCATTGCTATTCATTTATGAAATATATTTCTTGCAAATATAAAGCATTCTTTCCCTCTGAAAATTGAAGAAAATTACAAAAAAGTCGAAGTATATGAGTATAATAAAACGAATGGTTGGGGGTGGGGGGGGCGTGGAACCACCTTAGTCTACTACTGGGGAAAAAAGAAAATACGAAAAAACTCCAGCAAGTATCACTGTACAAAAACCACCCAGAATAACCACATCCTTTTTGTATCAGCTTTTGTTCTTCAGGAATAATTATCCACCAACAGAAAGAAAACGTTTTATATAATGCGCCAAGATCCTGGGGGAAAGAAAAAAAAAAAAAGTTAGAGTGTTTATCTGCTTTAACTTGGAAAAAAAATTTGAAAACGCATCTGGGAAGACTTATCAGAAACATAAGTCTCTACTGACAGAAAGAAATCCAGGAAGACTTAACGTCACAAGAGATTAGGTATTGTTTGAAAGTGATACTGCGGTGCAGACAGTCCGCTGCAGATAGCAGTAACGATGCATCTTTGTCTTGCCCATTGGAAGTTGGCTGCTAAATCTTCATATGGGATTTTGCTCCATATAATTACTCGTACTCTCAGAGGAGCCAGGACTGCCCCTGTTGTCAGAGAAGAGAGGCTCCTCTGCAGGTTCCTCAGAAAGCCAGAACTCGGACCCTCCTGGCTGGCAGGCAGGTGGACGTGCCCTTGCCTCTCCTCCACAGCCCAGGAAGCCTCTCTCCTCCAGCCTGAAGCACTTGTATCAAGCACCAAAGTGTAGTTACGTGAATACTTCCATGAACTAATGATGATGATGAAAGACTCCAATTACTTACTCTTACATTAAGCTGTGATCAAGCTAAGTACAAAGACGTTCCCGGTGGCAGCGGAACACGTGCACAGAACGAGGCTGTATTTGTGCCAAGAAAGCCGAGAGCAGAACACTGAAACCTGCTATACCTGCCAGCTTAGCTGCGGGGCTTTTTATATCTGTTCTGGATGCTGCTCCAAAACTAGCCTGGTGCAGAAATAATGACATAAGCTCACTGTCCTAAAGATAAAAACAACCAGTTGAGATGTGCTTGGTCTTCATTACTCTGCAAAAAGGTCTTACTAGGGAAGCAGTATATCATGCCTTGGAATCCTTAGTTACACGAACTTAAAGGAATTTAGCTACATGAAGTAATCCCGTACAAACTGTACGGACAAAGGGTGTGAAAAAAAAATAAGGCCTTTTCTGCCTAGGAACACTGAAGTTCAAAGTCATTCCAAGTGTTGTGTCTAACAGCATCTCTAACCATGTCTCGGTTCAGCTAAAAGACCGGTAACAAAACTTAGCTTTAATAACACTAGCATGAATTGTCTTTGTTCAGAGAATAGAGAGGAAGAAATCTCACCCAATGATGTTAACGTTTAGCTTGTTTTCTGCTTCTCAGATTTGCTGCTGGAGGACTGTCCCTTTGCCTAAAGAGCAAGAGAAGCATGAGACAGTAAGAAACTGTGAACTAAGCTAAAATCTGAAATAAAACAGGTTCAGATACTCAGCAGAAGTCACACTTCAGACATAAATATGATCTGCACTTAAATAGAGAAAGTTTAGCAATAATATTTGTAACTTCTGTTGTGTATATGTATTTTCATTTTTCCCCCATCACTTACTTCGTTTCAGATAAAGGCGGCTGTGGCTGACCTCTTCATATCCTATTTCTCAACATCCTTTTACCCATGCTAGTGATCCAGTCACAACTCAGAACATTAAAAAATATATCCTTCTGAAAAGGAGTTAAAGACCTCCCCAGTTTTACATTGAAAACTGTGTAACTCTTCTGTTGTTACACAAAAGGCAGGCATGACAATTTCATAATAAAGAAAAATTGCACCACTTAAAATGTGAAACAAAATTTCCAAACCAGATATTACCATCGGGTTCAGGCACCTACCTGCACGTATCCTGTGAGAGAATAACGTGATGGGAAAAGTTTCGCCCTTGCCTAAATCCATTTTTTGTATTTCTGGATGACAAAAGCCATGCAATTTCTCTGTTTTTTTTTTTAAATATAGAAACTACTGCCTTCCTTTTCACCAGATTCATTCTGCATACTTATTTATGAATATATGTAGGTTTTCATTCATTTTTTTAAAATAAATTATGACAATAACTTGAGAAAAGGATGTGTGGTTGAAGGAGTATGTTCTAATCACTTTTAGAATGCTGTTATTTAAAACTGTCAAGAAAAGAGAGAAGTGATGGTGATCCCAAGGCAGCTATAGGCATGTGAAGTGTGACTCTTAGATCAGCAAATACGGGAATGAGGAGCCTGTGGCGCATGCCCTGAGCCCCCTGGAGAAAACCACACTCTCTCTGAAAGAAACATACTTTAGCCCCCATTTATTGCAAATTTCCCTTGAAATGGACAGGTGCTTTTCTCCCATGTACATGCTTACAAAAATGGATCAAGTTCAACCTATTGATGTAAAATTCTCCCCAAAGTAATATCCATGTAATATGAATCTGAAGTCCAGTTGCCCATTTTTCATGTTTATAGTGTATGGTAACCATGACTGTCTGTATTACAACATGTATGTTTCTACCGTTTTAGGGTCTTTGGGTTTTCCTTTGTCCTTTGGGGTTGGTTTAGTGGTGATGGTTTCCTTTCCACTTTTGTCCTACACTCCAAAGAAAAAAAAAAATTACAGTTACAAACAGAATAGAGAATTGATGGCTCCTACTTTGACATCTGCCATTACACGTTATTTTATATGTGGTTGGTAAGGTGGGAGAGCACTCAATGCAGGACGCATGCATATAATTACTGCCCTTAGCCTACAGCAAGCTGGAATCCGGAGCCTTGTTTAATATTGGGGAGACTGGGGCACCAGAAAGCATACACAGATAAAAAGCTGGGCAGATACTGTATTTACTGCAAAGCAGGAGAAGATTTAGCTCCGAAGTTCATAACCAAATAACACAGCACTTAAAAACACCAATAGTTTGGCTTAAGCTGGCTGAGGATTCAGTGTCAAGGTAAGCACTTGGGGAGGGCTTACTAAGGCACTGCAGCGGTCAGAAGAGCTATTTGGAAACACAACTATTTCCTCCCAGGAATTACATCTGATTTGAACTTCATTTTCAAAGTTGCTTCTTCTCTGCCCCCCAGGAGAGGAACAAACACAGCATAAAAGCACAGATAATCATAACCAACATTTTAAGTATGGAAAAACTTATAATTCACTCTTGGTAACTTGGGGTGCCTTGTAGTATAAGCTTAAGGAAGCTAATGCAGAACTTAACTTGGGAACTGCTTATGCTTCCACAGCTGTGTCTGTCAAATTTCATTTTTGACTGCTAATATACTACTATATGGTTTGGTCAAAGATCAAAGATCTTGTAAATTCAAGCTCTGATTTTTTCTTTCTCCTTGCAGGAAGCAGGCAGGTCACTACTGCAGGAAAAAGGCAGGAACGGGCTGGTAGGAGTCCATAGCAGGTGAGAGACAACACGAGCTGCTTTAACCAGCCAAGTACAAAAACTATTCACTGTTCAAAAAAAAGTGTGCCATTCCCCCTCCCTGTAGGTGAGGGACCAGGGCAAAGGATATGTCACGTACAGGATAAGAGAGCAAATGGCTAACAAGAGGGAGTTACTGGTTCTTAACCAGTTCGAGCACTTGTAGAAAACAAAAGGAGTCCATGATTTTCGCACCGATATCCCACCAGCTGCCCCAAAGGGTCCTGGGCTCCTCTGCCAAGGAAGCACGTAAGGCGACTGCAGTGGCACAGTGGATGTCTCAAAGCCATGCAAGACCTCTCCCTCTGCCCAAGCTCAAGGTAACAAATGCCAGGTTAAGAGCAAGCAGAAAGCACGTCTGACAGTGATTCTTCTCGCTTGTGGACCAAATCTCCATCCCCTTCTTCACACTCTTTTCCAGCACAACCATCCTTTCTCAAACACCATCCTCATGTTGGTGACCTCCAGATTTATGCAGCTTCCACTGCTGGTTCATTTCATATAGCCTCGCACGTGCAGCACTTTGCTGGGAAAGCCTGACAGGTGTTTGTCAGCTGTGTTTAAGATGATTGTATGACAAACAAACACTCCATTTCTCATTACAAGACCTCTCCAGTCCATTCCTCCTTCATTTTTCTTGTCAGCTCTACCATTTTGCCTATACACCTAAAACTCTTTCCTACTCCTAGCATTTCTCTCTGCAAAAGCCTCTTGAACTGTTTCTCAGTTCCAGCCTACAACTATTGCTAGGTAGTGCATGAATCATTGAACAAAGATTTCTCTGCCTCTCTACATTTTTTGAACACTCTAATCTATATAAAAACTGTTACCACAATCCTCTGCTCAATTCACTTCTCCAAGCTTGTCTTGCCTCTTCAGAAGACTCCAAATACCACAAACCTTCCATCTTCCAAATATTTAGTACACAGCAAGACACATCAAACTTCCATTATAGTAGTAAGACAATCACTACCTCTGGAGAGCATCTTCCAAAGAGGCTAGCTCTAAACCTAAACTGAGCTACTGCAAACAAAAGTGAGGAACTTTCAGAAAGTAGTGAAGAACTGTTTATTTTGCACATTATTAGCAGAAAATGTCCTACCTTTGACTGCTGTGGAGTGGCAGGAGCCTTTGCACAAGTATCAAAGTCACCTGATAGGGCATCAATAGCTGCAGAGTCATCTGTCGGCTTCTGCAATAATTTTAATTCTGAAGTCACACAATATGCAATACTTCCCACAGTCAAATTAATGTTTCAGAATTTATGTCTGCTTTAATTATCCCTTTCTTAAAAAAAAAACATACCTGAACTCTATACATATGTTAGAACAGAGATGTCTATCTGAGGTTTTCAAGATACACAATTTCTTTGAACACTGGACCTGAACATTCACAGTGTAGTTGTGCATAAGAACTGTATCTATTGTGAAGAGTTACTCTCCACAAAAGTCTTAATGTCCATTGTTACTATTACCTACTGCATTCAATAGCATTTATGAGAATTTGCAATGAATCACGTCTTGAGCCTACAATGACACTACTTCGAAAAAAAGATGAGAGCACACAGTATAAAACAAACACAGAACAAAAATATCGTAAATGTTACCTTTTGTTCTTTGTGTTTCACATCATCCTCTGCTGTTGGCTTTACTGGTTTACCCTTGGGAAGAAGAAACATTACATCCTTATTTTGAACTGGTCATATTAGTTTTAAGATACAAGTACTTACGTATGACATTGGGAGTTTACAGATTACCACGAAAGTTGAACCATTCTTAACTGATTTCTTTACTCCTCATGCTATGTATTCAACGTCAGTTCACGATGTATTTTCAAGCTCTGTTATTTTGACTACATCTGCGATATCAGCTTTCTATCCTTGTAGTCTACTGGGAAAACAGTTTCCTGATCCAGAAAATGTCAAATCACTGTCAGAGCAGTCACTTGCTCCAGTGAATGGCAGTTCCACAGGGCTTTAGGTATACCACCAAGGTAATACCTGTATACACACTTTGTTCCCAAACTTGGAACAAAACTATTTGGAATGAACAAGTGTTATTATCCACGGTTTGCAAGTATCTCCTGTTTAAAAGGAGACTATAAAGCCAAGCTGTTTCAAGGGAGACGCTCTATTTTTTCACCTGGTTTTCTGGAGCACCTAAAACATTGAGCCAGCATAACTGGAATCTATACTGCTGAATCTCGGGGACGTTGATTGCTACTGGGTGGTTCAAAGTGATTTATTTGTTCAGATTGCCTGATTTAAAAAAAGAAAAAACCTAATTTTTTTTTGTTTTTTTTTCATTTGTTTTTTGAATTAAATGCATGCAAGGATATACACATCTACTCTAAGTATAGGATATTTAGATGTTTAACACTAATACATAAATATAGTACACACACTTACTCACTTATTCAGCTTCCCCGTTCTCCCCGTAATACCAAAGATGACAGACTGGCTCATATGCACAAATTTCTGGTGTTGCAATAAGACAGCTAAATAAAAACAAACAAAGCTTTTCCTTACCTGCTCACCTGACTCCAGAAGTTTTTGATAGTCAGGTGGGATAGTATCATCTCTTTCTCCAAGTTTGTCTCTGTGTTCAGATTTAGCCTTTTCCTGAAAGCATTTGATCTTTTAACAACTTCAATACTTACGTTAGAAACATTAGCAAACAGTAAGTCAGAATGATCATTAAATGTAGGACAGCTGCCTGTTTAGAATTTAAAATTTCAAAACTACCAGGAAAAAACCCATATATTTATTTCAATATGAAGTGTGTTTCATGCCTGAAAGTTTTAGATTTACTAGCTCTCAGTAAGTGTACACATTTAATAAGTTAAACACACATATACACAGCAGCATCCCAACATTAAAAAAGTTATGTCAACTTTCAGTTCTGCTTTTCAACAACATGACTAAAAGGAGTCATTCCATACTTCTGCATCGAATCTCATCCATGCACTGTAGCTTTAACACAAAACTGATGCTCTTGCAATGTCTTACCAGTGAATGCATCTGAGTACCTTTAGCAAAACCCAGGGCACTTATCCACCTCACACCCAAACTGGTCAAGAGTGACCTACACTTCTCATGAGACTTAGGAGCCAGAGTCAGCTTCAAATCCAACAAAACTGGAAGGCAGAGCACCACAAGCTCCTGAAAACTGCATGAAGGAGGGAAGCATTCCTTCCACTATGTTTATTTTTCAATTTGCGCTGCTTTGATTTCTGGCAAACATAGTAGAAACATGCCAAATACAACATCTGGTTTAGGTACAAGTAGGTTTTTAAGCATATTGTTGAAGAGTATTTTTGTATTTGTTAACGCAGACATTTTAAGGAACTCTTCTTTTTGAAATTTTTTCATCCAGAGTAAGCATTTTTCATGGCTTTGTAAAGAACAACACATGAAGAAAGCTGGGCTCCACTGAAGCACAGGAGTTGCTGAGATCTCGCACATGAAGCGTTCACTCCCTTGCTATGGCAAGGGACAACGCTACCCAGGCTGTATAAACCTGTTCCTAAGGCAGCCAGCAACCTCTGCGCCGCAGCCTGGTCTGAGAGTAGAAATCTCCCTTTCGATTCCAGCCTAAATTTATTCATGGACAGCTTATGGTGGTTTTTTTCCCCAGTAATATCCTTAAGTATTACAGTTTACAATTTGCTATTACTACTACTATTCAGCAGAAATGCGTCTGATTTTCTTATTAGCAGGAAATCTTTATACGATCATATGAAGAAAGACTGAATGAAGACAAAACAAGCAGAAACAAGCAAGTTAAAAAATGGGACTGATTAAATGAACACGTCTGTTGATGAACTTGGTATTTGTGGGGTTATAATAGTCAAAGTTTGACAAAAAGAAAGCCACAAAATTAATTTTAGAAACAGACCAGAGAAGACACGTGAAAAATAATTAGACTACTGACAATAAAAGGCACTGAAATCAAATTATTGCAAATTTCCTGTAATATTTCAACACTTACCTCCAAAGTGGTTAAAGTATATTAACTAATTCAACATTTTTCACAAAACCCACAAGTAATCTAGCTGATTGAAGAGTGCATGCTTAGAAGCAAAAAAACATTTAAGTGAACTGGTTGACATGTCTACATGTGGACAACATAAGAGTATGTTGTTTTTTTCTAGTAACCTTACTCCTACATGTGAAAATCACTTGCTATGTACTCGTATGTATGTAAGAAATATTACAGTATACCATTTTAAAAAAAATCTCTACAGAATAAGGTAAGTATCTCAGTTTTTTGTGGTTTTTTTGTTTGGTTGGTTGGGTTTCCCCCCGCCCAGACTGCACAAGTTTCAGAATGTCTTTTGTTACCTTTACTTTATCCACAACTGGTTTGTTCTCATCAGGGTTGGGCTCCCTCTGTCCCAAGGAATCGGACAGGAGATCCAAGGCTTCATCCATCTCTTTTCCTCCCTAACAAAGTATAAACACATCCGTGAACACAAATCAGCTGTAAAAATAATTTAATTCATCAAGCTAATATTAAGTATTGACTAATGAACTGTCAACTTCAGTGAACAATGAGCAATCACTTCTCCCTTTGTAATTACAGTGTAGTGCAATAGCTGGGTAAAAAATTACAGAATATTTAGACTTACAGAAAACCTAATTTCAAGAAGGGGTTACGGAATTTACTTTAATGGCTTTTTTTGTTACACAGTAACCTAATTGATCTAATGAGAACAGTTCTATGAAAAGATTGGTTTTTGGTAATTGCCATTAGTTCTGCAAACATCATTATCACTTCAGATTAGCTGCTAAGGAAAAGTCAATCTGAATTAAAACTTACTAACATTTTATCTTCACAAGATGTATGGTCTTTTGCTAATTCACACCAGTTTTATTCAAACACTGGTTAGAAAAAAAGACCTTAAAACCAACTAAAACCCAACTGGGAGGAGCTTTATAGTCCCCTTTCAAATTAGGCTGGAAACACTAGAGGGAGCTCCCACTGCACGTATCGAATTGGAAAAAGGAGGAGGCATGCAACACTACCACCAAATGCAAGGAAGAGAAGTTCTCCTGGTATTGAAAGGAGGTCATGGTGCTGCCTGTCCCTCCATTAATCTTGAACTCCTCCTTTTATAGGCTTAACAGATGACTTTGCCACTATGGTAATGACACTATTATTGTTTTAAATGTTCTCATTACCTGACCAGGAAAAGAAAGGTGTCATTTGGCTAAAGGCCCAAGCCTAAAAATGAAACATTTGTTTCATAGGTAACTACCCGCATCGACCCATGGAAAGGAAATGCACACATCCTCTGATGTCCTCAGTGACTCTGGAGGAACCAGCACAGGACTGGGCGCTTCCTTCCCCAAGCGCAGGTGAGGAGGTTACAAAGGCAGGCTGAAATAGGACAGTGAGCAGAACTCGGACAAAACGGGCAGACCAGTCTTCACAGTCAGTTTAACATGAAGTGTCCAGAAAGTCACACTTTTTTTTTCCCAGAGGGAACATTTTCTTTCCCCCCAATAGCCGGTATTAGCAATAAATCATTTAACTTTCCAACAGTCTATATTTAACTTTGCAACAGTCTATACTGTAAAACTGGCTGGGTCATGCTCCCATCTCTCTTCATTAGTCAGTTCTTGGTCTGAGATAGAATAGAATAGAGTATTTCAGTTGGAAGGGACCTACAATGACCATCTAGTCCAACTGCCTGACCACTTCAGGGCTGACCACTTTAACTTTACCAAGTTAAAGCATGGTATTAAGGGCATTGTCCAAATGCCTCTTAAACTCTGACAGGCTTGGGGCATCGACCACCTCTCTAGGAAGCCTGTTCCAGGGTTTGACCACCTTCTCGGTAAAGAAATGTAGATCCTAGTTAAGGATCTACAGAAGAGGTTGCTTACTGAGGTAGAAGCTAGAGGAGCTGCTGAGTGCACTGAAGAAACTCTAGCAGCAGAGATAACGTCTGAGGAATCCGTGGGCTTTTTACTCTCCTTGGTTTTCTGAAACGAGACACAGCGGCATTACTAACACAGAGGACTAAGAGAAAAATATGCATCAAATTCCATGCATCTAAAATGCAATGCCCATACAGTTTATTTCTAGGACTTTATTTTTCTTAGAAGCTCTACTTATTCAGGTTGAAACCCCTTCCTGAGAAGCACTGTGCAACTGTTTTGCATCTCAGTTTGTTCACGTTCAATCCTCCATCTCAACTACTGCATTAAACCCTGGCATAGCTTAAGTCAGAGGCAGGTTTTATGTGACTTCAGAGGAGCTAGGACTTCATCAAGCCCATCTATATCCCTAAGCAACAATTTTAAAAGTCTCAACTGCAAAGCATTACTTATGCAAGCAACTAATAAAAAGATATGACAACTAACTTATCTAATTTTTTCTAATTATTAAAGTCCTGCTCTCTCTTCTATTAAGTTATTGCAAAAAATATTTAAAATTTTTATTTACTGAATTTTATTTAAGAAATTTTACATAAACTTTAAAGGAAACAAATAAAATACCAAGATTATTGAAACAATTTGGAAATAAAACAGATTTTCATAAATCAAATATACTCACCTTTACTACAGTTGGTGTAGGTGATGGTGCAGATGGGGATGGAGAACAGGAAAATCCTTCTGTCAAACCCTCTAAAAGATCATTTTCACTCATAGGCTACCATCAAAAAGAAAAAAAAAAAAAAGAGGCTTTTAAACCTTTTCATCTATTAAAAAGTGAGCAGGTAACACAGCCTATCTCCATTTTTAAACTGAAGACTGGGAAACCTTACTGACATTTGAGTAAGTAATTAATGAATGAAACATTTATCTGAATATTCACTTTTTTACCTGGGACTTTTCTTCAGGTTTTGTTAAGAGTGGTTTTCCATCTTTATCCTACAAAAGAAAAAGCCCCTTATATTAAACCAAGCAGTCCTTAAATGACCATACAAGTACTCTGAGAACATTCACTGAACGACAGATTGTATTATACTAGAAAACGATCTAACTAGTAACCTCTAGCATCTACTGCTGTTACTCAAGGTGTCATTTAAAAAATCCAGGTCCTGTAACTTCGAAACATCTGAGTGCTGAAAACTGATTCAGTGTGTGGGATTCTGGGCTTCCCTACTTGGGAGTTTCAATTTCCATGGAAATAGCACAATTAATAAATAAACCCCCAACTTCCAGATTGGTAACAATATTCCTGGACGCAGAGTCCAGAAAGGCCGTATCTTTTCACACTGGCAGCTGTCGCAGGTGTTGTGCAAGTCTTGGCTATACCTAAGCAACCCATTTATGTCAAATGAGAGGTGGTGATGTTTGTGAAAACAGCACCTGAAGCATTTGTTTTTTTAATAGCTTTGACCAATCACAATTTATTAAGTTCCAAAATACAAAAAGCTAATGAAAGACTCCAGTGCACTAATCTCAGCCAAAATTATTCATGTGTAGGTACGTGCATCTAAACCACTTCTATGCCTACGCAGGCATCTAATGATAGATGTCATATATTCAGGAACTACAAACTGGAATTTTTATATACTACAAAAATGGCTGAACTAAACATCAACATTTCAAAATGAAAGGGAGTTTCAGTTTCACCCATATATTCTAAAGAATGAAAGGAAAGTCAGGCTAAAACAGCACATTAAATAAGTTACTTTTGCCTCTGTTAATCTGTACTCTGGAGGAATAGTTTCTTCATCTTCACCCAGTTTTTTGCATTCTTCCTGTTTGGTTTTTTCCTACGAAGGCAAAATAAAAACAGTATCAATAAAACCAAATAACTACATCCCAACAGACATGCATATGAGCAAGCTTTCAAAGCCTTCAGTCTACTGATTCAAATTAGTCTTTCAATCCAAATACCAGATAAAAATTTCATGCAAATTAAAAAAAAACCTTTTCTCTTGAGAAAGCCTTCATTTCTCTGCCTGTTTCTTCCTGTGTATATCAGAAGTAGCTCTACCTACTTCAATGAAGATCAACAGAGTTAAGTAAATAGACGAGCATGGACCAATAACAAAATAGCACTATACCTCTGAGTCTTAATTCTTGACTTTTTTTGAAATCCACTCAACAGCTACCTGGGCTGCATGCAAAGGAAGGCTGAACAGAGAAATCGGTAGCCAAGTTCAAAAAGGACCACTCTCTATACAAGTTATGTTGGAGGAGGACAACTAAGAAAAGGTAGTAAAGACAACTTTGGGAACTTTCATTTGATAGAGTTCCAGCCCATGAGAAGAGATGTCCTCTATTTTTGGCTCCAGTCAATACCATCTGGCCCATGGTTTGGGGTGGCAAACGGGGGCATTCAGACTGTGACTATGAACAGCATTCCCTTAGACAAAATACACATATTTCAGTGACTTACTGAAGGCTCCCTGTTAAAATAACAAGATCAGTGAAAAAACCAAAGTTTTATGTATCATTCCTTATTTAAACAACTCCTCGTAAAATTCCTTTTGAAAAAGGACCATACCGTATGCTACCTCTGAGGTGCATGTTAATTCTGCTTTG
>NW_009218949.1:28679-38375 GCF_000690835.1 Fulmarus glacialis
GAAACTGAGGGAACTACTGTACTGTTATAGTCAAAATGATTAAGAAAATGTACTCACTGTGTTGAAGTCCTACTAGTACTTCCTAAGAAGAACACAACTGGTTTCACAAGTAAATTTCGTTTTTAAAAAAACTGAACATATTATCTCTAAATTTTTTCTAGCCTGAGAAAATACAGTAACACTGAAGATAATTACATCAGAAGTCTATTTTTTTGAGGTCTTATTGTTTCTCTACCTTAACTTTGTCCACAGCAAGTTTCTTTTCGTCTGGATCAGGCTCCCTCTTTCCTAGGCTTCTGGACAAGGCTTCCAGTGCTTCATCTGCCACGTGACCAACCTGTAAAGGTATTAGTACACTAAAATCCAATTCTTAGTTTGGAGTTCAGCTGCAGCTGAAGAAACCTGTTCATATACTACCACCGCCAGCCACACATTAGTTAAGGTAAAAATTGAGAAGTAAACTAAAAAACTGTAATGCTTCTCTCCCTAATTGTCTTCATATACTGGAATCTGCTGAGTTCAAGGCATAAGGAAACTTTGACAGGAGTTGCTCTGTAAACAGGCTTCTCTTTTCCAAAGACTTACTCACAGCTAAAATGTTCCACAAGGAGGTTTTTTCTTTCTTTGTTTTGTTTTTTAATAGCATATATATTCTGAGAAGAGATGCAAGAATGTCAGCCATTAATGCAACCTTCCAAAATATTCAGTAGGACAATTACGATTTTTTTTAGAATTTGTCTTTTCCTGCAGTATCAACTAAGTTCACAAACAGCATCCCTTTTAGAGCATTAAGAGCTAGAGAGGCCACAAGAACTGTCAGTTTGACTTCCTCTATTAAGAATGTCACTGACCTTCCCCGTTCAGTTTGTGCTTGACTTGACATTTTTGGAAAGCACTCAGCCTTTGTGGCTTACCTCTACACAGGAAGAATATGCAATACTGCATATTGCTATACCATCGCATAAATGAAGCACTAAGTTTTGCTTTAGCTCCAGCTAAGACTACTCACTGAGGACACAGCTGATGGAGCTGAAGACTGCACAGTGCAAGCTGTGGCACGAGGGACTACTTCATCCCCAGTAGTTTTTGCAGACGCAGGATCTGAAGGCTTCTGAAACAGAACAATTACACTGCATTTTACTGAATATGCTCAGAAACCCAAAATGTACCTGTTAAGTGGCTTTTTTTTTTTTTAATACAGTACAAAACAAGAAAGAAAAGTCTAAATTTAAGGGTAGAAGCCCCTCAATTAAGGACTAAGTGCCAATACTGCATGTTCCACTGAAGGCAATGTGGAAACAGAAGAAAACATTTTTCTTGAAATAGTAGCATTATCCAGTCTTAGCAAAACTATTCGTGTCAACATCTTCAGTGAACTAGAAAGACATACTTTGGATGTGCTGCTGGGTTTTGATGGTTTGGATGGTACTGCAGGCTGTGCAGGGCAGGCAAAGTCTTTTGAAAATTCATCAACAAGATCAGATTCACTCAAAGGCTGCAAAAAAGACATATGTAGTACAGGTGACTCACTGCCTGTTTTTAATTTATTTTTTCAAGAATTGTAATTCAACTACTCAGAAAGCAGGAAAACTTTTGTAGCCTACACCAAAATAACCTTTCACATTTACATGCAAGAGAACAGCATGAATTTCACAATGCATAAAATTAAGAAAACCACTTGTCAGAATAAGTCAGTTGCTTTGTTACCGAAAGTGAATATAATGTAGAGAACATATGTTCAATACTGTTTACAGGGCTACTGAAACGGAAAATGCAATCTCTCAACTAGAAAAAAAAAGAATGCTCATATTTACTAGATAGTATTTACTATCAACAGCATCATGTTGTTAGAATACTTCAAATATAAATTACATACAGGTAGTGGAAAGCAGCACCATCAGATTATGATTCTCCCATTTTAATTTTTTTTCTTTTTTTCCAGCAGAAGTAGAGTCCCCTCAGCTGGAAGTTCTCTTAGCTTGTGCACTGACTGCTGACAGTGGTTTTCACTGCGCACGTTTTAGGGAAAAGTGAATAAACTGCAATTTTAGTTCCCTACTGTGTAGTCTATTACAATCTGTTGATACTATGTGATCTAGGACTATGTGATCTATATACTTCTGTAATCTATTACTAATGCTCCTGGGATCCTTCAAACTACTGTTTACACATAAATGTTTAGATCTTTGCTAACAGTGATCGCCATTCACTTGCTACGTGGAACTTAATTGGTTAGGGCTCATTTGGTCAAATTCATAATACGTAAAATGACATTTCTAAAGGAGAGTCTCTTATTTTCCCTCCCACTTTCCTTCCTTCGTCAATCAGTGCCCATAAGTCTTTGTAAAACGTCTCATCACGTAAAGCCCCGCTTGTCATTAAGACTGAGTTCCACCACTAAATCAAGAAAGCATTACAGCAATAACAACTTTTTTCACAAAAGTAATGCCACTGCATGTGCTTAAGGGTATGCAGAATGGAGGCCCAAAGTAACAGAAGCCCTAGTTGAAATCACGAAGAAAGAAGAACTTTGCATTCACCAGTGTCCTGGTTTCGGCTGGGATAGAGTTAACCACGACAACCAGGAACCAAGGAAGAACTGTAAGTGACTGAAGGTTTTTTAACTATTGACATAACTTTTTTGCTGGTTTTGGTTTCACAGATCTAAATTACTGGTGACACCACAGGAAATACTGGCGAACACATATTGTTCAAAATCGCCTTCTTCAAATTATAAATAGTGAAGTGGTGCTGAGAAAAATACTGCAACATATGACTTCGATACCCCTGTGATTCACTTACAGAACAACTATTCAACTGTATTTGTGTCTCTGATTGATAGGGGTGGAAGACCATAGGAATACTTACTCTTCTACTAACCACTTAATTTTTTTGGCATAAGACCTCATGATTTTGAGCTCATCTTCTGCCTTGGTTTTGTACTAGACTTCAATCAAACTACGAACCAACCTCCCTTAACTCATGCCACATTGCTCTTCTGGAGCTTTTCTTTTTTTTGTGTGCCATCTCTTTTATGCTCCCTGTGAAACAGCAAGGCTTGTCTCCTAACACCAGTGCCTGGTTCCCTCAGAGCATAGCTGCTCTTTTTTCCTTATGACATGCTTGGCAGGTCCTTCTGTGCAGCTCTCATACATCACCCACTCAAGACGTCTGCATGTCTAAGACCTGACACAAAAATTTATAGAGACGTAAAGTCTTTTCATCACTGCCTTTGCATTCCTCCATATTTCAAGCTTGAATAATACAAATGACTTCACATTTCTGCTAAAAAGGCACAGTGTCATTCTCGCTCAGATTAGTCCTGACCTTCACACTCATTTCAGAAGAACGGAGGTTACCTGTAGTTTTCCAATTTCGGCAGCACTCCTCAACTCACAGTATTTCCAAAATGAAGCCCTCAGTTTCTTCAGTGCACAGTTCCTTTGCTTTTCCTAATTTTTTATTTCTTCCTGTGCATTTTCAATTAACCTTTGTAACTTTCTCTTTCAATCTTTTCAACGTATCTTGCACTTTCTAGGCCACGATGGATACTTTTTGCAAAGTCCAAGCTTTTCTTTGTGATTAGGAGAATGCCTATGGCAGCTTTTTCCTTCTTTCCAGTCGTGTTCCTTTATATTTGATGACTAATGAGAGGAAACTGTCAAGAAAACAAAAGATTTTTCCACCTCGCCTCTCTCTGTCCTTCAACAGCTCCAGCAGACTTCTACATAATACTTCACAGTAACTCCCCATACGGCTTTTCTTTGTGTCAGCAACCATTTCTGTAACTCCCTCCTACTTCGTAATCTCTAAATCTTTTTCTTACCATGAGCTCTTCATTCATAGCCAGTGAATTTCAGAAAAAACAACTTTCACTTGACACTTCAGATCAGCAGGTTTTGAGCGAGGAAGCAGACCAAGAGACTTACAAAATGGCATAGAGAGAAGTGATGACAGAGAGGGAGAAAAAAATTCACATTTCGACAATATTGTCTGTTTTCTAACCTTGGGTTTTTCTTCAGGCTTTGGCAATATTGGTTTTCCATCTTTATCCTAAAAGTAAAGTAAGCATTATTGACATTTTTCCATTGTTATAAGAAGTGCCATACTCTATAATCACCAGCAAAATAATATAAAATAAATGATAACACAAGATTAAATCAGTGACACAGTAACAGGAATTCCCCTAAACAAGGCAAATTCTAACATGGCCAGATAAGTAGATAAAAAAAGCAAATGTGATGTCAGCACAACACAAATGGGCCACGAGACCAAGAAGTATTCATTCCTATCAGTATCAACATGCAGCAGGAAAAAAAAAATTCATCCAGTAGTAAAACAAACTTTGAGTGCAAAACCCAAACTTTTGCACTTGAACAAATAGGAAGTTAAATCCCAGGTCTGTAATTAGGCAGTCTTGAAATCTCTAAAACGAGGGATAAAACTGCTCCTTTCCAAAGAGAATGTTAACATTCAGCTCCAGCAAGGCCAGTTTATATAGCAACCTTGTCAACATCAGTTATGCTAACAACCATCGCAAGAACTTTCAATTTTGAACTTTATGGAAAACACATCTCAGTTCTGTTTTTGTTTTGCTTAACCTTGGACAAACCTAAATCACTTGAAGTGACAATCTGAAAAAATGAGTGCAATATACATATCATTTTACAATAGCGTTCAAGTTACACTACAAAGTGATACCCAAGAACATTTATGTAAAGAGATGGATTTTACAACACTGAGGTTTAATATCAGAAACAATACCACCACTCTTGGAGAAGGAACATGTGACCTGGGAAGATCAGATCTTTGCTCAGAATGCCTGAAAAACCCAGTCACGCCCACAAAGGAAGGGAAGGAAATTAGAAATACAGAAATCACTAACAGGAGATAGCCATTGATTAAATACTAATTTTGCTTGTTTTCCACAGTTCCTTCCCTCTCTGTGACGAAAGAAAGTGTCAGATGCAGTGCCCTATTTACAAAGCAAAGGAAAAACTTACCAACTCCGGTGTTAACCTGTATTCTGGAGGTATCGCATCATCACGTTCTCCAGCCTTTTTTTCTTTTTTCTCTTTAGCTTTTACCTTAAAAAGAAAGAACAAAAAAAATCACTTAGAGAAATTAAAATAAAAACTCAAAGTACACACAACTTCACTATCAAGATTCTTCAGCCTACTGTTTGAAGTACTAGCATCAGATAAAATTATTCCATATATCAAGATACTAAAATTCCTCAATTTATTCCTATGAAATTTCTGTGGTAAAATCATCATGGCTTAAGAATCAATGCCATATGTGAATATGGCTATGTTATTTTAAATTCTAAAAAACTTCAGTCACTATTCAGAGCCGTAACTTTGTGGCAGATACTTTTAGAATTTTTGGGGTGTACAAAATCCTCAGGTTTCCTTGGATTTCATCACTCTGATTATACAAGCCATAATACTGTATCTTTTTCCATCACTCCTACTGAAACACAGCTTTTAATTCTCTGGACCTCCTTCATGAAGCAATGCATCTACTAAGTTATCTGAAGGCCCAGACTGACAGAATCTGCAATACAACGTGCTCTTTTTTGTCAAAATTGAGCTCCAACATCTTCTCTTGGCAACAAATTATTTTCTACTATTTCCCTGTCATTTGTTTGCTCTGAGCTGTAAGAGAAGACAGGGGAAAATAACTGGTAGTAGTAGGGTTACAGGCAGAGTTTGCAAAACTAAACTAAAAAGTCAAAGTTAATATGCAAACACAGGGCTACTTTCAAAATCTAACTGTTGAAGAAAAACAAAAATCTTAGAAGACACAACGAATGGCAAGACCCTTCCTTGGGGGTCTGATAGAGAGTATGCACTAAAACCGCAAAAAGTTAATTAAAAATCAAGCAGCAAATATGTGCAAAACAAAAGCTTGCTATAAATTGTACCCAGTGCTTGGGGAAAAGAACAGAGCAACTATAGCTAACACAGGGAAAGGTGTATGTATGTATGTATGCTTGTATTGACAAATGAAATGCTTATCATTTTCCAGACCATCTTACTATATTCTATTCTACCTGTATCCACTTGGGATTTCTTCATTTGTTCATTTTCTTAATCACATAAGACTCAGACATTCCTTAGGCTTTTGATATGAAAGTTGCTCTGTTATTATTCTACACATTTGTACTGTATCTAACAAAGAGGACTTGGGATTCCATGGTAGTGTCTGAAAGCTGCTGTAAAAAGGAGCAAGATTATACCTCCGACACCTCTACAACAGGGCTAAGATCTTCAGGTTCAGGTTCAGGTCCACCGAGAGTATCAAGAAGAGCTTCCACTGCATCATCTCTAACTTTCTGTATTTAAGAAAATAGGCAAATAATTTCATTATTTCTTTAAATTGATACAGGTTTTAACTTACGTATCTTTTATGCTGTAGATGAAGCAAACAGCCAGCACCAGACTAGTCATTTCTGTTTGGCTTTACCCGATTTCCTTAACATCACATTGCAGGATATGGCAAATTACATGATAAGATTAGCACAGTCTAATCAAGGCATATCTCCTCTTAAGGAGAGGGGAAAAGACAATGCAAAAAAAAAAAGCACAGTATCACAATTGCCATGTGCTTTGAAACAGCAAACCCAGAAAGCGTAAGGTCACACTTGCTCTCTACAGAGGAAAAAAGAAACGTTTGTAAAACATGAGAAAATTACATCATATCCAAGTTTTAAACACACCTCACTTAACTTACAAAACACATACATTCTTCTACTCTATTGCCTCTAGTCAGAAGAACTACAGTTATTCTGCAGAAGAATCCAGAAGGAAAAATCATCTGGCCCATTAAGGCCGGATCTTTAAGGTACAGTTAAGAGCCTGAGCAACAGCAATTCCTATTATTCCTCTACTTTCTGTGATAAACAGGATTTACAACTGAAAATTAGGATGATGACCATCTTTACAGAATCAGGCACACAAAATACAACATATGCTTGTAAATTTTAATTAGAAGTTAACTAGTCAAAGAATGACTATGTATACCTCTTCTGATTTTGTCGTCTTCTCCTTAGGAAGAACTGAGGTCTTGACTGAACTTGCTGCTTGTGCTTGCACGATTTCTCCTTCCTTGCTTGGTTTCTTTTACATATGGACAAAACGAGAGATATGAAATTACTGGCAAATTTGCAAAAATTAAAAGAAGGGGAAAATTGTCAAGATAATTTTAAAGCAAAATATTACGATAATAACGGCAATATTTCATTGCAATAAAGGCATGCAATGGCAAGAAAAATATCAATACCTCTGTCAGACTCTTCTTTTCTTCAGCAGAAGCAGGACTACAGGTAAACTCAGACGACAGGGCCTCTGCAAGCTCATCATCCGTCATTGGCTTCTGAGCAAGAAATTGTAAACTAGGTTATGATTATTGAAGTTGAGATATCAATGCTGTCAAACTGGGTTTAAAATCTGAGTGTGCTCCATGCTCACTCATACAATGACCTCACAAGCACATGTTGCTGTCACAGAAAAAACAAAGATACTTCCCCTCACTGGTTGATTCATTTTTTAGATAAATTTTTATTTTTAGTTGATTCATTTTTTAGATAAGCTTTTATTTTTAGATGTTAAACTTATAAACAGTAAAATTAAGCTGGCTTACAGAATTCTCTTGCTAAGTATAGACATTCAAGTAATCTTGTAATCTTTGCTAAAGATGTTACGAAGAGACTCCTGCATGCACAGCTACTATTTCTTCCCTTTGTTATTATTATGCCCAAAATCTCTGTGAGCATTTATTGGACTTGTTTTAGCTTCAGTGTCCTGAAAATTCCTACTTCTTTATTAAAAACATCTGTGCCAAATTCTATTTAGTTTTATCCGTATCTATGTTATCTGGCACCCACAGCCCTCTCCCACTTCCTGGGATTTTTGGAAGACAGGCAACATTTAAATTTTCCTAGGAATCCAATAGCCGGGTTATTTTCACCTTCCAATATAAAAAAAAAAAGCCTTACTTCATCTCGTTCATCTACTTTTCGTGGGACTCCATCTTTGCCATCCCCTTTGCTCTAAAATGAGAATTAATTTTGTAGTAAATGGGAAGCAAAAACATAAAATGCGAAAGAAAGCATGCCTCAAGAATATTTTCTTTTTAACTCACTAACCTTCAACAATTTAACATACTCTGGAGGGAGACTACCTTCCCGTTTACCCATTTCTTCCAAGTATCTTGACGATATATCTTCCTATGAAAAGAATGCACACATTAATGTTTTTGTACTCTTCTGTATTGAAATAAATTTCTAATGTAGAGCTACCTACAGTGATACTTCTGGAAGGAAAATATGAGGATTGGCTAGGTCAGAGGGCCAATCCTGGACAGCGACCATACAGTGTCTTTCAGAACCTAGCGTCAGGCACATGCATCTCGACTAGCTTTAACAGTGCACGTCATCTAGCAAACCTCTGCATCTCCATTGCCAGATTCCTTCTGCATTAACATAAGCCATTTCAGTGTCTCAGACCATGGAATACATTGCTGTACCTAGACTGAATTTTAAGTATTTATAAATTCCAAAATTTTTATTATGGCAGAGTACTGCACTGAGCTTGTAATCTTAATCCTTCTTGAGTTACTCTCCCATTCCAACTCAGAAAAAGTATGCATTCTTCCCCAAATTCTCAGCGTTTTACACTTTCTCAAGTAGAAATGAAATCTCCTAGGTTGTTTACACTATCTTATACCTCCATCGCTGCCTTTTGTAAATCCACTGGAGACGACGCTTGGAAGTCAGTTAAAAAAGTAACAAACTTTCTTTATTGACACGTTACTGTTTTCTACTGCAATACATACATAACCGTATCGTTTCTGTATTACTGAAAACAACACTAAAATGCAACTGTGCAAACTCTATTTTACCTCTTAGCAGATCAAAGTGACAAATACTGGATTAATGTAGTAGTGAGCAACTACAAACATATTTTAGAGATGAATCTTCTAAAAAATAAAAATAAATAATGTAAAATACCGTAACTTCCGGACCAGTGTAAACAGGACTAGTAGGCACATCATCTTCAGGTCCACCTAGGGTATCTATTAGGCTATCTAGTGCCGACTCATCCATACCAAGCTAAAAAATAAGCAAACCATTATAGAAGTTATCATACTGTACAAATAAAAAAAAAAAAATCTGAATCATCTAGTGAATCTGTAGAAACTCCTGGAAACCAAATCAAAAGCTTTCTTTCAGTAGGTCCTGTACTTGCCAATTTTTCAGTGAGAACAGTTCTTAAACTCGTTCCCCAATGTCAGTAACAGGATCGTTTGTATTTATATACCAGCTGATATACATGCATACATACATAAACATAACTAAAGACTAATTAATTTTATGCTAGTTGTGGTAAAAGTGATTCTAAGTAAGTCCTATTTGAAAAAACACAAATGACACGCCACTAGTTTATTCCCTATTCTTTCAGATAGTCCTTCACCACCATACATATCTACTACATGGCAATACTTCAGCAGTTACCAATTTATTTTTTCTGAAACTGAAGTGTTTCAGAGAGAGAAACACTCTCTGAGACATTTTTACAAAGAGAAGCATTTGCCCGGGACTGTGTTTACCAACCTCAGTACTTGACTTATCAGCTGCAGTAACCACACTTGCACCGGCTGCACCCGCACCCGCTCTGGCCGGCGCTTTGGGGA
>NW_009218949.1:38406-48585 GCF_000690835.1 Fulmarus glacialis
CTTCGGACATCTTCTCAGACTTGGGCTGGAGAAATAACAGAAAAATTAAGAGGCGGCTTTATTATATGGCCCTGTCTTAAAAATTCTAGAGACAAAACGAAGTAAAACAGAGATGTTCTACTCAGGCACGCATATCTATTGTCCCTTTTCATCTACACTTTGAATAAAAGAAATAAGCTGGGTCTACCTACTGGCTGAGTGGTTTGGAAGTTAAATAGCTGCAGCTTACATGACACTGAGCCCAGCCTAAAACATCCAACTCTGAGGCTGCGCATATTTTTTTGGACTCAGCAACTGGCTCAGCACCTGCACAGCATCCAGATGCTTAGGCAGAGCGAGCTACCATCTACCTGCAATGCTAGGGAGACATACTCTGTTTCCAGTGTGATTTTGCTGCGAGAACGAAAGCATGCAATTTTAAGTACTCTACCTCTTTCTTTTACTTTGCCAGTAAAAGAAATCTGCAGTGCAGAAAGACTATGAGGCCCCTTCCAAGTCTCTTTTGAAAGCTTTCATTTACACCTGATAGTTCTCAATACACCATTAACACCAGCATCAAATACTGCTCAAATAGGTAGGGTGAAGACCAAAGGATCTAGTACCTGACTCTACTACACGCTTTTGCTCCGGCTTTTTCCCTGCTTGTCCCTCTGACGTGACCCCTCCCCAATTTTTTCCCCAACCTTTCTCTTTCCAGTTTTTTTCAGAATCTTGCAGTTAGGGCATACTGGCTGCCCTCCTGCAAACAGACAACCTGCTGACCTGCTGCATTTGGAGCCAACATTGCTACTACAGACATGCCTGAAAGTCCACAGGTGAAGGAGCTCCATGACGGCAATGCTCATATAAACAAAGCATTTGCTTGACTGACCAGACAGTCCCTTCTGTTCATCTTCAGTAGTGAAGGGGCAAGGGAAGAGACTGACAAAGAACAATTACACCCACATAGCTACAACGAACTTGCAAAAAGCTTGCATGAATGACAGAGGAGCCCCAAAGACGTAACACATAGGAAAAGGCCTACAGTTGTGATAATCTTAAATGTCGCTTGCTTGGCTAACAGCCAGAGTGGTTGGACAATGTAAACAGATGTATGAAGAGGACAACACAAGACGGATGCACACCAGGATCACCAAACAACCAGCACAAACTATCAATACCATCTGCTCTATCTGCAGCTGATGCTTATCCATTAATGCCGTCATGGTGTGGTGGTGCATTTCCCTGCCTCTCCTGGGCCACTCGATGGTCTCAGGAATTCCCGTTAGGCCTTGGCCTTTGGTCATGAGTTGGGCGGTTGAGCGTCCCTTGATCGTACCAGGAACTCTTGTATGGCTGAGGTGGGGAGCGGCACTGACCAAACCAAGAACTCCTGCCGCCTGGCCAAGGTGGGGAAAGAGGGCAGGGATAATTTGTCATCCCCTGACAGCCTTGGAACATCCCTTATCTGGACTGCAACTCCAGTGGAACAGTATCATTGTTACTGGAATCTTGACAATTCTAGCAACTACTGACTCAGACTGTTCAGGATGGAAATTTACGGATGACTAAAGCCAATCATCTTGCGACCCTATCAAGAGCGGTCTTAAGTGAGACCCTTTTAGCTCTCCTGGACCGCAGCAGGCTGCTATCAGCATCTCCCTCTGAGTGGGATGCCTCTCAGAGTTCGAGAACTGTCAAGTGTCCGAAGTTTGGAGGACTGTTGCCGAAAGCCGACAATGGGACCTGGGCTGACAATGGCACCTTCACTCCTCGAGGCTCAACTCTCACCCATTGAGAAATGCTGAGACATTTGAAGTGAATATTTCACCGAACTCAAGGGGAATTTTTAACAGGTATACCTTTGTACATTTATATATCTTTGTGTCTGTGTGTATGCATGTGAACTGACTTAGGTATCCGACAGCAAGTACAGTATACATACTGCCATCTCGAATCTGTAATTAAGTCACTGTTGTGATTGTAGTAACTTCTATTGACTCACTTTGTAAATGTTAAATTAGTCAATGATTAAGTGTTGCTAAAATCTTGTGATCCACCTTAAACTGTGAATGAACCTTAGAACTGCTATTAGACACATAGAATACCTTGAACATAAACCGTTGACCAAGTCTGGGACTAGGAGTGGATCCAGCCGCACGTAAGCTCCATCAGGAGTTTAGAAAGCAAGGGGGTCCACTCTGAACCTCGTGACTCAACGGGAGGGTCTTCCTTACCCTTTTGCATCTTTGGTCTCTGTATAAATCATTCTAGCTCAATTCCAACTCAATTTTCCTTTGTGTTTCATGCATGTAGTAAGTGATAGAGTGAACCTTGCCATTGAACTTTGTTAAGTCGCACTTTTATAACTTCCTATTAAAACCTTTTTGCTAATACCTTTGACAGTGATTTTTTAAGCAATCTAAATCACTCATCTGCGACACATGGGTTAGCTGCAAGTGGTCTATTCAGGGTGTTAAGTCAATTAGTGGGTAAAGCGTAGAGTTTCTAAGTCATAGATTTTAAAGCAGGTTTGTCATACACACAAAGAGTTTTGTCATACACACCTTTAAACACAGGACAGCTTTTGAGCTTTTCTATATTGTGATTTTTGGGGGCCCAGTCTCACTTTACAGTATTCAGCATAAGAATCCATCTTGATGTGGGTTTCTAACCCCTACAATAACATAAATAATAAAAATTGGATTGCTACTTCTACTATACCTTTGCTGTCTCTATGGAGGCTGCTTGTGGAGGCTGGTCAGCTTGAGTTGTAGTTACTTTTCCTGTATTATTTGGCTTAGAAGTTGTTGTCACAGAAGGTGAGGTTTGGCTTTTTGCCTGTGTAGAGATAAACTATTATCATTAGATATGGAAATATTTATAGACCGGCTTTGTTTGGTTTGTTTTTTTAATTTTTTTTTTTTTACCAAAAAAAAAAAGGAGAGAGAGAGAAAAATTATACAACTTACACCACTGGGTTCCTTTTGCCTCTCTTCGGATGGCTGTTTATTTTGAGAGTCTGTTGGCTGTCATAAAATAAAAAGTTGAGATCATTTACCCTTGCCACCATTCAATGCTACGGAACATGATCTACACTAGTTCAAATAAGCACAAGACAGATTTAAAGGTGGTTAACAGAACAGTTCTTAAGCTGTTGTAAAGCAATAAAGCATCCTGACTGCTCCCCCCTAACACTGCGTTTCCACACCTGTCAGCTCCTAGCTCTTTTGCACACAGGTATGTTACTAATCACACAGCAGTTTCATGTGGCACAGTAATAGCAAAGAGTTTAGCCTCTTTTTTCAAAGTTAGTCAAAGACCAAAGTGCAACAACTCGCCAAAGGTGAAAGGTAAGTATTTACCTTGGTTGACTGAGTGTTTTTTCCAGATTCTGTTTTGGTTGTTGTTGCGGACTGAAATACAAGCAACATATATTTAGACAAAGATTAATATGCTTAGTTATTTCTAAAGTGTCGGCTTATATAAAGAAGAGTATCAGACAGGTTCGCACTCGTGAGCACACATGCTACATAACTAACACACAGTGCTTTCGTCTTGCAATTTACAACATCCTGGCACAGACCTCCATTCCAGCGATCTAAGGCACTCAAATGTATGCAAATACACATACACGCTCCTCATATGAAGGATTGAAAAGAGAGGGAAAGAAGATATTAAACAAATACAATGAAAAGTTTGATTTACATCTGAAAATTTTCTGCAGCCATGCCACAAAATAGATTCCTGTGATTCACCTCAAGTCAAAGTACAGCAAGCAATAAATTACTACTAGTGGAAACACTTAAGAACAAACAGTGAAAAACTGAAGACTAGTTATATCTGGGAAGAATAAAGAAAAATGAAAATGCCAGCTTCTCACCATATTTTTCTCACTATTTTTTCTTTCCTTTGCTACTTCAGCTGTGCTATGATTAACACGAAAAGAGCCAATGTGGCTACTGGAAAGTCATCTAGAATGCCAAATCAGAAGCTCTGGCCGCTGAATGGCTGGGGAGCACACGGACCCAGCCAGGGGAGTGTGATCTGATCTGCTAGGAAGAGCACTGGCTGCAGAGAGCACACAGCAGGAAATGCAGACCCTGAAGCCTGGGCCCTTTCCCCCGTTGAGGCTGGCATCCCTACGCTTCCTCAGGAGCTGCTGGGGACACCAGCATCGTGTCTCGTTGCACTCTGTCCACCTGCAGCAGAGACGTTTTGAACTCTACCGAGGAGACAAGGGGCCACAGACAGAAGCCTTCCTTATCCCCTCTATCCTACTAATATACTGAGCATATTTAAAGTTACTAAGAGACAAATAATAGGGTTTTTCCCCAGTAGCCTATTGAAAGTCAGTGAACAACCAAAAAAAAAAGAAGAATCTACTAGGCAATAATTTAAATTTTTTCATTGCTTTGTAATGTTTTCATTTCAGCTGCCAAACATTAATTACCATTTAGATATATCCAGCTTCTGTTTTCTAGCTGACCACAGAGAGAAATTTGCTAAATTTATTTACCATTTGTTACGCAAGTATTCACACCCACACAGTGAACCACAGACACTTGGTTGGGAAATCCTGACCATGCATAAAAATGTAGATGCTCAGGCATAAGTTTGGCAAAGGTCTCGAAGCTGTGGACCACAGTAAAGAACTACACACCACATGCAAGTAAGTCACAACATTGATAGAGTGGTAAAACATTGATAGAGCGGGAGAACAAAAACTTCCCAAACTCCAACGTGGGGAAAAATTTAAAATAAAATAAAAATAAAATAGAAATTAAAAAAATAAACCACTTAACCTCTCAGATTCCCCTTTTTGGATTGTCTCTTGACGTCCTGCCTGATTAAAACACAGTACTTCTCAGGTTCAGTCATACTTTATATGTTCCCATTCGTACCTCCTCGTTACATGACTACCATAGAGTTAACTCAAAGACACACACATCCGTTTGTGTACCTGTACACTAAATAATCCTATATTGAAAAGGTAAATCTAAATTTTCACAGTTTTTAAGCTAAAAAAGGTTGGATGTGTTTATGTAACATCTAAAGCAAAGAGTCAATCAGACATGAGATGTCCTTCGGCAGCAAGGCTGCAAAGAAATGTAACAGAAATGTAAGCATGAGGTTCAAGAAACACAGAGTTTGACTTTTCCTGCTGTGGGACTGCTGCCTGCTCAGGACGTTAAGGACCCTGCTGTTAGAGCACAAATTCAGGTTTTCCTTATATGCTTTTCGGAAGAAAAGTAAACACACCTTTTTTGCAGGACAATAAAATATATTTATTTGCATTTCTGTCAACACCTGACAACAGCAGTACAGAACATAAATTCAAATTCTCAGCCTGCCAAACCAGGTATTAGCAACTGCATGCCTTTTTTTCTTTTATATTGTAAATATAATTTTACTAAATAATTTATTTTTTGTGTAGGGTATCTATTATTCATTATTCTTCTGTATCTTTTAAAACATGCAGAATTGCTCATACTATAAATTTATCTATGACAACGCTGAAGAATATATGGACTTATATGGGCAATGCTTTGATTCAAGATTTAGACACACATGAAGATGCTAAGGCCGCATTAAAACACATGATCATGAACACATACATGCTCACCCACACAGACACATCTATTTAGATACACTTTTAGCAATGAAGTTCAAATTCAATAAAAAAACCAATTATTACCAGGCAAGTCAAACGAACAATTTTAGTACGAGACTACGCATTCAAAGGCAACTATTCAGTCATCCTTCAAACAGAGTCAGCTGTGAGCGGTCACAGCCTGAAGCCATAGCATCAGCCTACAATGTACACTGAGCTCCTACGGAGAAACAGATGTTCCACCTCCCCCTCTACTGCCTGCTTCCACCTGCACTGTGCCAGTATCTGAGAGGCCGCATTTCAAACTGACTCAGGAGACTGAAAAATAGCCTGGAAAAGAAAAATAGCTAGTTCCCTAGTTTACAGTGCAGTTGCACAAATGGGTGCAAAAGAAAGCTCAATGGGATGTGTTTTTCTCGGTGCCAGCGGCAGCACCCTGCTTCCTCCATTTCTCCAGCAAAAGCCACAGGGTACCTGTGCTCCACCCTGCTCCTCCAACCTTTCCACCTAACCCCCAGGGCTTCACCTACAGAACAAGAAGTTCCACATTCCTTCCTCTGCTGCAGTAACTCACCACTTTCTCAGAGAGGCATAATGCTAAGGGTTAATTTGAGACAAAGGATTCACATACACAGAACTGAAAGCTAAAGAGGGGTCCAGAGCACGTGTAAGAGTAGTTGCACACTAGAGTGACTCTAGCAAAGACAAATGAGACATAGTTATAGCAGACAATTGGGAAAGAGCTGTTAATTTGTAAGAAATTTAGGACTAGAAATGAAAGTGACTCAGCAACCGTATTGCTTTTCAAAGTCTACTATCAAAATGCAGATGACTTGCTTAATCCAGCAGGAGGAACGCATTAAAAATGCAACAGACATTAAAAGAAAATGTGAATTGTCTTACACACGCAAATGCAGGACATTTAAAAGGGATTTGTGTTTACCAGTCTCACAGCACTGAAGTACAGTATGCCTCTGCTACTCTACTTTTGTCTCACCTTGCAAACACCAGTTTCAAAGATCTGATTAGAAATTTACCACATTCTTCTAGAGTTATTTCAAATTTCAAGCAGGGAAAGACCACAACTATTTTTAGATAGCTGGTTGGGTTAAACCAAATGGAGAACAGCATCAGTAATGAACATGATACAAATGAGTTTGCTCTCAAACGTAACAGGAAGATGAAACTGGAGACTTGTAGATACCTTCATTTACGAGTAATGACGATCACACAAATGGAAATGGTTTAATTGTCGTCCAGCTCACTGCTACTAGTCTAAGTCTTGCATGTGTGCATGGAGGAAAAGGGTTTTAAAAGGTTGAGGGGAACATAATGGCTAACTTCATGGTGGAGCTGGACTCTCCTCAGAGATGCACGCTAAAATGACGACCTGCACTTGCAGGTGTTCAGAGCTGGCCTGGCAAGGCCCTGAGCAGTCTGACCGACCTGCAGAGCCGGCTCTGCCTGGACCGGAGGGCTGGACCAGACGGCCTCCAGAGGCCTCTTCTAACCTCACTGCTCCCAGTGTTCCTTTATTCGTACTTACACAAGGTGCAGGCAGTCCTGAGTTTTACCACCACACAAGTCCCTGCTGGTCTAGTTTGGTATTCAATACTTTTGTTGGTTTCACTGTTACGATCATGGAAAATGAAGGAACGAGGGAATCATTAATCATTTATTTAAATAATACACGTAAATTCTGTTAGGCAACAGGTGGGAGGATTATGAATCTCTTCTAACAAGTAAAGTACATGATTGATGACACAGCTTTGACACTAACGAAGTTCTAGTCATAAGGCAAGACAGAACAAGCGTAAAGGACAAAGGCAAGGAAGCTGTCAGACAGACAAAGATACGAGATTAACAAGAAGGTGCAATTGTACATACACTAAAAGCTGAAACTTGTCCGGAATTCTTTGAATATGTGAAAATTATCATTAGGTAAATAACCCTGTAATTACACTGGGGGGAGCTATATATATATGTCATAAAGTGTGACTAAGCTAAAATTAAAATTAGTATTGCTGTCATAAAATCCTCCGAGTACTTTGTAGGCATTTTTTAGATATTTTTTGAAGAGGAAACTAAGCTGCAGAGAAGAAATACGCAAAGTAAAATTATTCAGTATCGAAGTATTAAAAAAGAAATTCCTTTGTTTCATGTATTTGTACTTAACTGCAAGCATGAGTTTCTCAGGAATTCATACCTTTGTTTCAGATGGCTTCATAATTTGTGTTTTTGTTGCATCTGCAGAGGGGGACTGCTTCTGAGAGAAAAAAAGAGCAAATTTCATTACTTTCACCTTTGTTACATATACTACTATTAAGCAAGCATAAGCAACCTGAATTCATTAGATACCCAGCTAAAAATTAAGAATAAATTATTATTGAAAATTAGTTATCATTTTAGATCTCGTGTCTTGTCTGTATTTCTATAATACATGTATGTAGGATTTCAACAATGTGATGCCCATAGATCTTCTCACAACATTTTTTTTCTCTGACATACTGAAAGCAGATTTCATATCAAGTATCAAAACAAACTGAAATCCTGCTGTCATATATACTCATATCTCATCCTCATATGCAGGATTCTTCCACTTTTTTTTTTTTTAAAAAAATCATACTTTTGGATTTACTAGTTTGTCACACAAAATATTTAATACTAAATTAGCAAACTCAAATATTTTGAGATAAAAAGGAATAATTAGTCTATATGTTACACACACACACAAGTGTTTCTACATGTCATACAATTCTTTTGGAAAAGCTGCAAATGACAGCTGTTTTCCTAGCTTCAGTGATGTTAATCTGAGAACAGCATGTTTTAATTCTGCTGTGACTGTATCAAACTTCAAAGCCCAGAAATGCATATTCTAATTGTCTCATCAATACTTTATACAGATGTAATACTACCTCTCTATTCCTGCTTTATGTTCCTCTGCTTAAAGGTGTATTTGTCACCTCGATCCCAGCAACACACTCATAGTTTACATTTAAATGAACAGCACAAGTTATCGATTTTTCTAGATTTTTTCTTCACGTGTACCGTGCCACTTGCTGTACGAAAACATGCATTGTCTGAATGAACTGAGAAGCCACATTACTATTCCATACTTGGGGTGACTTCTTACTTCCACATGGAAAATTTTCTAATTTCCAGAACTTTTCATAGTACAAGCATTTCTCAAAAATAAGACAAAAGTTGTACAGCATTTAAAAGGTACACTATCGCGATGACAGTGTGCTCTCCCTGCCAGCGTATCTGGTACCTTGCAAACCTTACTAAGAGGTTTGACTACTCTACATATATACTAGAGACAATTTGCAATTGTCACGTAACAAAAATGTAAGCAAGTAATATTTGCTTCCATATACATATAGATTGACTACATAACAGATGGGAACTTTTGTATGGGTGGAGACGTACAGGGGAATGTATAGAGCCTCCTACATCAGGACAGGGAACAAAAATTTTTAAACAACCTTTTTATGTATTTCCACTACTATCTGTAGGCAACACCGTATTTTTCTTAATTTGCCCTTTAATGGCTTTTCCTTTCCTTTTCTTTCTTCTCCATGAAGTTAATCTGAACTCCTTCTATATGACTATCAAGTATGTATCTGTTCTACACCTTTGTATTAGTCACGCTAGTCCGTGTCCATTTAATAAAAACACATTTATCTGAGCCTTTCTCCCTTCCTCCCCTCTGAAAACTCCTACCAAGCCTTTTTCTTACAATACACCAAAAAATTCTTTCCCAAGTTCCAGCACAGCAGCACCACTACAACCTGCAGAGATCAGTGAAAACCTCCAAAAGAAACCAGCTGCTGCTTCTTTCTGCCCCATCCTGGATGGCAGCAACTAGCAGCAACTAAGAGATGAGGAGTTCAAATGCTCACGGAGGAAGAAGAGTAGTTTGGGGATAGAAAACAGTTTAATGCATGGCTGTTGATCAGCGGCTACGGAGAATGCCAAGCCATCCTCCCCGAAAACACTCAGGGTTGATGTGAGGAAGCAACACCCTGTCCTGGGGAGCCGGAGGAGGGAAGCGGGAAGGATGGCAGCAAGCAGAGGGCACCCTCCCACAGACCACCGCAGTGCCGTGCCACCACGATCTTCTGGCTCCCTCGGGGGCACGGTGTGTCTCGCTTCATTTACAGCACTTTTCGCCTGAATTGCCCGCTACTCCGGGCCTCCAATTTTCCACTCTCTCCCTGGAAAGAGCCACTACAAGGAGAAAGGGGGTCCTTGTACTTCCCAGCCCTTTAGTGCTCGGGGTCTGCAACCACGCTGAGCCTTGCAGATTGGCAACGCAAGCAGCTGCCGAGGTCCAACCACACCACGCAGCCGGTCAACACCAGCCTGACGCTGGGGGACTACTTTTTACTGTGGGTTGTTCTGCTTTTCCTCTTCCGAGGGCTGTGCGCCGTGGCCAGCCACGCCCAGCTGTTAACCGGCTGCATTTGCTGCAGCCCAACAGTCGGACTGCAGAAGGGGTGAAGCAACACACGTACGCGTGTCAGGCGTGGAGGTAAATATTAAAACGCTGCCTAGCAACCGGCATAATAACCGCCTGACGCACA